>NC_087399.1:6128594-6435547 GCF_031307605.1 Tribolium castaneum | reverse complement strand
AACAAATAAACACTCAGTTATATAAAAATCTGTGCGAGAAAAATATATCTTTGGATACTTTCTTGTGTAATAAAATAAAACTTGATTGTTTTATTTAATTGACGAGAGGATAAAAAATATCGCGTTTTGCGAATGAGCGTCCCGATAGTCCTTTAAATCAATAAGTACAGTGCAAATTAGGCTTTCGATTTCTTTACAAATTAATATTAAAGTGTGCATTTTCCCAATTAAATAGATACATTGTATTCACACATATTTATGTACACATCATTAAATTTTTTATAAACTAAACAAAGTTTGTAACAATTTGTGACGTTTCATTTGCATAAAGCGAGCCAAGGGTGTGAGATATACGTTGTCACTTACTGTACAGCGTGTCTCACCTAAAACTGACGAGCTTAATATCTCAGTTATGAAATTTAGAATGCACATATTTTTGGTGGTTTTCCAATTAGGAGCAAAAAAATGTAATTTTAAAACACGTTTCTTTTATTTATAATTTAGCCAAATTACTATTGGAAAAACCCGAAAAACAGATGGCCACACAAAAAATTATCCAAATCGCTCGAAAATATTAGATTTTGTCGTTAAAAACTTAAAACAAAGTTTGAAAGCATTTAAGTAGTCACCTTTGGAGACAATTAATGAAGCATTGCTAAGCAGCATTTTGTACACCACTGAAAAAACTGTCAAAAGTGTGCGTGACGTTAGAAAATTACGTTAGAAATTACTTTAAAAACAGATCAGTGGGAAAAATTTCTGTGTCTACATTTTTGCATATGTTTCTACGTTTTTTTTGTTTTTTATTTTTTTAATATAAGTCTTGAGATGGCATCTACGTTTTTTTTATTTTTTATTTTTTTAATATAAGTCTTGAGATGGCATCTAAAAATTACATTTTGAAAACTTGGATTTTAATCTTTATCTTCTAAAATACCTGTATTCTAAATTTCATAAAAATCCGTTGACAAATATCTGAAATATAAGGCTGGAAAGTTTTAGGTGAGACACTCTGTATGAGACACTTGACTCATTTTATGCAAATGTCACTCAAATATAATGTATTAAATAAAAAAGTGACAATCGTACCAATGTTTTTATGTATGTTATACCCTGCTAAAAGCTGCTTTATTTTATTTATTCCGGTGAAATATTCTCGGAATTGTCTCGAATCGAAATTCTAGTAGGAAATGCCGCCTATCCAATAAAATCCGGTCCTCTGATTGGATTTCATTAGACGTCGCCGACTTTGTGAGAATCGGAAATTTTCAGTTACACACAATCTATTCTAACAATTTAGCAAAATATTTCTTTGATAAATAAAATTTCCAAGTGAACGAAAGCCAGTAAAAAATGGAACAATTTCGCGTAAAATATATCTAGCAGCACCATCCTAGTTCATTTTAGAAAACAGAGTTTGCCCAAAATTTGGCAAAGAAACGTCGCAACAATTCTTATCTAAACTGAGTTTATAAGTGGTAGTAGAGCGCGATGAAAACCACGTTGATTATTTCGAAAGAGTACGAACTCATGCGGAGAGGACAGCTCGAGGAGATGTTGTTGTTGGAGATGGCTTCCACTGGGCCCTCGGTCATTTCAATCTCGACTAGAAATGTTTCAATCAATTAGGAGCGAATCGGGAAGTAATCACCAACTTACTTCGAACTGATGTTTTTCTTTCATCGGCGAAAACTTCGTTCGGATTGATGATGTAACCGGGAATTGTTGACATACAAGTGAGACGGAGTTCGCCGTCGTCTCCGACGTGCAGGTCGGACACTTCGATCGAAAGCTGTTTGGTGGAAGAGGCTTTCTGGTCGAAGTAGCCGTGCCCGTGGACGATGCCGTTGGAAAAACGCTTCGTCAAAGCGTCAGGGACCTACAATTCGCCAGCGGTTCAAGCGAAGCGTTCAAATTTCAAAAAAAAGAACACAAGAATTATTTGTTCCTTTTGTAACGTGGAAAAGTTGTTCCAAGTTATGACAAGTGGTTATAGTTACTTGAAGCTAAACAAATAAATGGAAAAGAAAACAATTTCGTAAAAAACTGCTTGGTATTTGGAAAAAGCAAAAATGATTTTTAAACAAATATTAAAAAAAAAATGTTTGGCACTTATAAAACGACCTATAACGTTGTAATTTAGAAAATATATTTGATGAAAAATTATCTAACAAAATCTGTTTTTATTTTTGTTCTATGATTTGTAGTTTTGGATTGTAACTATCAAAAATAATTAAAAAAAAAAACAGATTAAAAAAACTTGTAGTTCTTTTTACTCGTTAGTTACCTAGTTATTACCCAGGAAAATTTTGTAGCAATCGAGTCAAAATTGTACAAATAATTTGAATAAAATAACTTGGTCAAAATTTTTATTTACCCACCTACAAACAACAAAAATTTACAAAATTACAACAACTGAAAATATAGGTAAAAAGTATTCCCGTTTGACGTAAAAAGGACTTGTGGCTCTTTTTACTATTTAATTACCTGTTTCTGAGCAGAACTTTGTAGCAATCAAAGGAAAATTGTGCAAATAATCCGAATAAAACAACTAGATCAAAATTTTTACTCTGCTACTTACCTTTAAAAAAATGATCACGGTAACAATTACCAAATATGTATGTGAAAAATATCCCTACTTGACGTAAAATTGTCTAAGGATTCCAAATGTGTTATCATTTACGTTTTACGACTTGTAGTTTTGCAGATATTACATGAAATATAATCCAAATTGAATTTTCCAATCTATCAAAAAAACAAAGAAAAAAAACTAATTAAAAACGGCTTGTAGCTGTTTTTTCTAACTGATTATCTATTTATAAACAAATTTTCAAAGCTTCCATATTGAAACTATGCAACTAATCTGAAAAAAAAAATTTGGTCCAAATTTTAATTTATTTATCTATCAATAAAAAAGTTATCAAAAGATGAAAATAACCAAAAATTTTTATTAAAACCGTGTCTGTTTGATGTAAAATTAGCTGGAAATTCCATATCTGTCTTCATTTTTCTTAAACGATTCGTACTTTTAGAGATATTAGATGAAATATGATCGATTTTAATTTTTCATTCGTTCAAGAAAGAATACAAAATAAAAAAATTGAAATTGAATAAAACGATTTGTAGTCTTTTTCACTTCCTTATTAGTAATTATTTCTGAACAAAACTTTCTATTAATCAAGTAAAAATTGTTCAAATAATCCGAATAAAAACAAATTGCTCAAAATTTTTACTTACCTGCCACCAATAAAAAAATTGTCAAGGTCACAATTACCAAAAATTAATGTCAAAAATATTTTTGTTTTACGTAAAATTGTCTGAGGATTCCAAATCTGTTTTCAATTTTGTTCTATGGCTTGTAGTTTTAGGGATATTAAATAAAATATGGTCGAAATTAATTTTTCTAAGCGAGCAATAATTAATAAAAAATAAATTATTTAATTGCGATTTGTAGTCCATTTTTATTTTCTAATTATTTATTTCTGGGCATAATTTTGTGGCAATCGAGTCAAAATTGTGCAAATAATCCAAATAAAACAATTAGCTTCAAATTTGTACTAACCTTCTAAAAAAAATGATCAGTGTCACAATTACAAAAAAAATATGTCTAAGGTATTTGACGTAAAATTGTCCTAGAAGTCCAAATCTGTCGTCTTTTTTGTTCTACGAATCATAGTTGAGAAAATATTGGATGAAATATGGTTGACTTTAATTTTTCCAATCTACCAACAACAAATAAAAAAAAAAAATATAAATTGGTCTAAACGAATTGTAACCCTTTTTTATTGTTTAATTACGTCCTGAACACACTTTTGGGACAATCGAGTCAAAATTGCGCAAATAATTCGGATAAAACCATTTGGTCAAAATTTTTACTTACAGACCTACCAACAAAAAATCATTACGGTCACTACACCTAAATATTTTTGCCAAAAGTGTTTCTCTTAGACGTAGGATTGTCTGAGGATTCCAAATCTGTTTTCAATTTTGTTCTATGGCTTGTAGTTTTAGAGATAATAAATAAAATATGGTCGAAATAAATTTTTCTAAGCGAGCAAAAATTAATAAAAAATAAAAAAAATAAATTATTTAAAAGCGATTTGTAGTCCATTTTTATTTTCTAATTATTTATTTCTAGGCAAAATTTTGTGGCAATCGAGTCAAGATTGTGCAAATAATCCAAATAAAACAATTAACTCAAAATTTGTACTAACCTTCTGAAAAAAAATGATCAGTGTCACAATTACAAAAAAAATATGTTTAAGGTATCTGTATTTGACGTAAAATTGTTTTAGAATTTGAAATCTGTTGTCTTTTTTGTTCTACGAATCATAGTTTAGAAGATATTGGATGAAATATGATCGACTTTAATTTTTCTAATCTACCAACAACAAATAAAAAATAAAAAAAATTATAAATTGGTCTAAAACAATTGTAACCTTTTTTTATTGTTTAATTACGTTCCTGAACACACTTTTGGGACAATCGAGTCAAAATTGCGCAAATAATTTGGATAAAACAATTTGGTCAAAATTTTTACTTACAGACCTACCAACAAAAAATCATTATGGTCGCTATACCTAAATATTTTTGTCAAAGGTGTTTCTCTTAGACGTAGAATTGTCTGAGGATTCCAAATCTGTTTTCAATTTTGTTCTAAGGCTTGTAGTTTTAGAGATAATAAATAAAATATGGTCGAAATAAATTTTTCTAAGCGAGCAAAAATTAATAAAAAATAAAAAAAAATAAATTATTTAAAAGCGATTTGTGGTCCATTTTTATTTCCTAATTATTTATTTCTGGGCAAAATTTTGTGGCAATCGAGTCAAAATTGTGCAAATAATCCAAATAAAACAATTAGCTCCAAATTTGTACTAACCTTCTAAAAAAAAATGATCAGTGTCACAATTACAAAAAAAATTATGTCTAAGGTATCTGTATTTGCCGTAAAATTGTCCTAGAATTCCAAATCTGTTGTTTTTTTTGTTCTACGAATCATAGTTTAGAAGATATTGAATGAAATATGGTCGACTTTAATTTTTCCAATCTACCAACAACAAATAAAAAATAAAAAAAAATTATAAATTGGTCTAAACGAATTGTAACCCTTTTTTATTGTTTAATTACGTTCCTGAACACACTTTTGGGACAATCGAGCCAAAATTGCGCAAATAATTCGGATAAAACAATTTGGTAAAAATTTTTACTTACACACCAACCAATAAAAAATCATTACGGTCACTATACCTAAATATTTTTGTCAAAAGTATTTCTCTTAGACGTAGAATTGTCTGAGGATTCCAAATCTGTTTTCAATTTTGTTCTATGGCTTATAGTTTTAGAGATATTAAATAAAATATGGTCGAAATAAATTTTTCTAAGCGAGCAAAAATTAATAAAAAATAAAAAAAAATAAATTATTTAAAAGCGATTTATGGTCCATTTTTATTTCCTAATTATTTATTTGTGGGCAAAATTTTGTGGCAATCGAGTCAAAATTGTGCAAATAATCCAAATAAAACAATTAGCTCCAAATTTGTACTAACCTTCTAAAAAAAAATGATCAGTGTCACAATTACAAAAAAATTATGTCTAAGGTTTCTGTATTTGCCGTAAAATTGTCCTAGAATTCCAAATCTGTTGTCTTTTTTGTTCTACGAATCATAGTTTAGAAGATATTGAATGAAATATGGTCGACTTTAATTTTTCCAATCTACCAACAACAAATAAAAAATAAAAAAAATTATAAAACAATTGTAACCTTTTTTTATTGTTTAATTACGTCCTGAACACACTTTTGGGACAATCGAGTCAAAATTGCGCAAATAATTCGAATAAAACAATTTGGTCAAAATTTTTACTTACACACCAACCAATAAAAAATCATTACGGTCACTATACCTAAATATTTTTGTCAAAAGTATTTCTCTTAGACGTAGAATTGTCTGAGGATTCCAAATCTGTTTTCAATTTTGTTCTATGGCTTATAGTTTTAGAGATTTTAAATAAAATATGGTCGAAATAAATTTTTCTAAGCGAGCAAAAATTAATAAAAAATAAAAAAAAATATTTAAAAGCGATTTGTGGTCCATTTTTATTTCCTAATTATTTATTTCTGGGCAAAATTTTGTAGCAATCGAGTCAAAATTGTGCAAATAATCCAAATAAAACAATTAACTCCAAATTTGTACTAACCTAAAAAAAATGATCAGTGTCACAATTACAAAAAAATATGTAAATAATGAAAAAAAATAGAATAAAACAATTTGGTCAAAATTTTTACTTACAGACCTACCAATAAAAAATCATTACGGTCACTATACCTAAATATTTTTGCCAAAAGTGTTTCTCTTAGACGTAGAATTGTCTGAGGATTCAAAATCTGGTCATATTTTTGTTCCATGATTCGTAGTTTTGGAGATATTGAGTAAAATACGGCCGATTTTAATTTTTCCAATCTACCAATAATAGGCGTTTGTTTGGCTTCAAGTAGCTGACCTACCTCAATAACCACGTCCCAACTTTAACGCTTCAAATCCAAACAAAACATAAAAATATACTTGAGGGTGAATTAATTTCGACTCTCCCCAACTTTGGAGATAAACTCCCTGTCATTTGAAATATTCACAGCCCCCCGATTATATATCACCCCCATTAGAAGCGAAACGCGTGGGTGCGACAACTATCGCACTATCTCTTCCTTGAAATGAGTTATGACATGATTTACGTTCGAGACTCTCCACATTGAGAATCTCTATTTTTGCGTATTTCGTTCGGAGCGAAAAAAATGGTAATTTACATTCGAGTACCGACCTTTTCACCATTAATTAGCCACGTAATGTGAGGTGGCGGCCTGGCCGAAGCTGTGGTGCAATTTGCCTCTAATACCTCCCCTATTTCGTAAGTGCTCTTGTTGAAGGTTATTGTTGGGTCGCTGTCTTGCGGCTCTAGAAACATAAATTAATACAAATCATCCCCGAAACGGCGCAGAAAAAGTCAATACGGAATTCTCGTTTCATTAAAAGTTTCAATTCGAATTGAAAAGAGTATTAATATTCACGGAAATATTGAAAGTATCATTCTTATCGCTAAAAGAACAAAGTTAAATTAGCAAAGTTTAATTGCTTTTCTGCTTAATATTAAGCTCAGAGGTTGGCATTTAATACCTTGATTATACATTTTGCCACTGATTAGCATCGCGGAAGGCCATGTATTCGCGCGTCACGTGACGCGATGCGGCCATTTTTGCGTTACGACCCCGTAAAATTCATGTTATGGCCGATACAAAAAAATTTCTTTGTCACATAGCGGATACATAACTGGTAAATTCCCCCATGTGGGAGCGGTTGGCCGCACTGTAACTCACCTATAACCGTAAGCTCCTTGCTCTTGGAATCCTTAGTAAAAATCGGCGTTTCCATAGAGACCAGGCAGGAATATGATCCTGATGCTGAAAAATCTAATTTCGAGAGTTGGATTTGCATTTCGCTAGTGTTGGCTTTCTGTAACAACAAAACTTGCGGTTATTAAGACGGGGAGTTGTTTTATCGGCGCTGATTCACAAACGAATTTCGGATATCTTTCAAGTCGGCTCCCTTGAGTCTTCACGTAACGTCTGTTTGATTATACCGGTGACCGGATCAGAGGATTTCAGATTCGACGACAGACGAACTTACCGAAACCGAATATCTGATGAGACGGACGTTAAAGTGAATATTATTTGATGTATTCATAGCGGCACCACCGAATTATCTAATATTCATGCAAATTTTCGATGACAAGCTTTTGCTTTCGGAAATAATTGCAAGGAAAAAGGGTTACGATCCGACGTCTGACAAAAGTCCTAACAAGTGCTAATCAAACTAACCTAACAAGTTATAAGTAAAGTTTATGTAAAAAATTCGCCCGGCGCATCCACCAAAATTTACAATACTTACAAATTCTAATTAAAATATTTATTTTATTTAAACAATAATTAATATTGTTACTGTGCTACTATTGTAAGCAATACACCAATACTTAATAATTGTTTTTGTTATCAAATGTTTTAGGCCTAAAATAGTATATTAAAGTATAAGTAAATATTAAAATTTTTAAAACACGTGCGATTTTTAGAGCACGACGGTGTAGCCGGAGTGCTCGAAATAGAGCAAGTATATATTATTTTTTTCTTTTAAATAACGTAATGTGAGCTCAGTATACCTTTCGTTAATCATGGTCATTATAATAAAAAGTTAATAAACAGCTGCCATTTATCTTCACGTTTCTTGGGTTATTGATGTCATGCGGTGTTTTAAATAAGCAAAATAAATTACCAATAAAAAATAATATTATTTACGCTTTTTTAAGAGTTTAGTTACATACATTTTTTTTATTAATTTTGCCAACACCTAGGCTGAAATAGCACGTATGCAATTTGATGTAAATTGATGTTATTTTATCTTATTTCGCGCAATTTATTGTGTTTGTATAAGCTTTATTGGATTTATTGTACTTGATTTGTTCGTTTTTAAGCGAAATTTCTTCAAAAAAAGCCAGAAAACTATAAAAATTGCTCGAAATTTTAATATCTGTTTGAAGGAACGTTCTTAATTTCTTATTTTCTAAAAAATCACCCTGTATAATTATTTTTGGTTGGTGACAAATTTGAAATCTTACTTAACTTTGAAGTAATATAGCGTTTTTTCTGCTGTGTTATTATTGTATTATTTGTGTTCTTATTTATTAAAACATCTATTTCAATACTTTATTTGCGACATTGTAGCTTTTATAACAAATGTAACACAAATATAATTGACATTATATGAAACACTTATGCCTTTTTCACATAATTTACGACGTTGTGGATTGACAAAATAATAAAAAATGTAAGTTTAGTCCACAAAGAAACAGCTACGTATAAATACCCAAATGGTTTATTATTTATTTAAGAAATTAAATAATCAAAAAAAATTTTTTTTGTTGGCAAAAACACGTTTTTAAAAAACATTATTACATAAAAACTAAAAAGATGAGAAAAGTAGAATTTCCACTATTTTCAGAAGAAAATTTAAACTTAAAAGTAGTATTTAATTTAATTTAATTGCATTTTTATTTTTTATTTAATTGCAAAATAAACAGTATTAAAAACTACGTCCTATAAAAGAAGTGTTTTATTCACACTAGTTTTATATTGTAGCACATTTTTGAAACATCTAGCTTTTGCAAAAAAATATTTTTCTAACATTATAACGCTTTTTAAAATTGCTGTATTTACCTTTCAAAATTTACCTGTCTAAAAATTCACCAAGTTTTTTCCAAAATACTATCAGATAACCCTGAATTGAGCCAAAAACAGTCTTGTTTTTGACTATTTCGTGCAAAATATAACAGCCACGAACGATGATATTATGTTGAAATTTAAATATCTATTATCGTGCTTTAAATTATTTTCACTGAACATAAGTACTCATTTAGTAAAATATTATGAGTTACTGCACACTTTGAATAAAAGAATTCGAGGTTTCATCAAAAGATGAAATGTTATTACTCACCTTGGGATTTCTTGACGTTTTTCCCAACCTAAAGGTTAGTAATCGTCATATTACATTATTGGTTGTCAATAAAAATGTATACTTATTTTAAGTCTTCAAAAACCAAAAATTGCAATAATTAAGCATTTGCATTAATTTGTACATTACTATCTCGAATTATGGGGAAAAAAATCCCGGCGCCTCCACCAAATTTCACTTTTAATTGTTTTTCAAATTTTGATAGTTTACAGAACATTCAATTGCAGTGCAAAAGTGGGAAAAATTAGTTTAATTCTGAGCTAACAATTTTAATCCATTTTCCGTGCAAATCGCTCAAAAAACATTGATTCTTCAAAGTGAACAAGAACCGTAAAATATAGGTATTTTGTTTTTTTGCGTCTTAAGTTAAATTTTTGTTAGGCAAATTTTTTTTTCTTATCTTTATTTTGTTTATAGTTTATTTGGTTTTTATTTTATTTTCAGTGATTGGGTTGAAAATAAATAAATAAATTATAATTACTATTATTATTGGTAAAGAAATACTGCGTTGCCAAAAAAACAAGAAATTTTGATTGTTGGTTATTTTTTACAAGTGCCTCTGTGAACATCCGGCTTGAAAATTCGGTCTTGCCAAGTGAAACAGTCGTTTTGATCACTTTGTGCTCAAAGCGGTATCAAATTCAAGTGAAAAAATGTGATTATTTGCGCCTGTAAGCCCGCCGCCAGATGGCGCCCGCTCTTATCTGAAATCGCAGTAGGCCCCTGAAGCACAAAAATTGGGTCAAAAGTCAGAAAGAGAATTTAGATCAAAGCTGCCAACCCTCGCAAGCACTAAGATGCAATTTGGCCAACATTACGTCTTATCGACATAAAACCATATAATTTTTGAATATAACGATTCTCGTGTTCCTCGCGTTCGCTTGTAATTTTCTAATTTACGAAAACAATAAAGTTCGTTATGCAAAAAAGCCATTGTTCGAGTCCCGAACTACCAATTCGAATGAATTATCGTTCCTTCTGTCACAATTAGCTGCGGCCCATTCCAAGCGTAAAAAATCATCATCGGATGCGCGAAATTATTCATTGTCTTGAAACTTCGGCGTCTCAATTCATCGTTTGTGTTATTGCACCTTTCGTCATATGGTGTGCCAAGTTTGCGGCTTGTTAATCGCATTCGCGTCCCTCGAATAACACGTAAACTAATTAGTGAGGCGGGCGAAAAAACGCACAGTTGGAAATAATTAAACAATTCGGAAACTCGAGAGGATTCGGTGCTGCGTTTCGACTTGAGAGAGAAATAATTACGGCAAGATGCCGCAATTTGTATCATTAAAATGGTAATCGGTGCTCCCGAGGAGACTCTCGAGAAGAGTTTAAATAATGCCGCGATTTACGAAGGCACGTCGCAGATAGGTTCCACAGTTTAAATGCCGCAAGGGCAGTTACATCATCATTTTATGCGTACGAGACGAAGGTCCGACTTTTACCACACACACGCATGAATTCTGCACGAATTCCAACCCGGAAATTTTTCATAAACATTCAAAAACTACACCAGTCTTTAAATAAGAAATTGTTTCATATTCCTGCTTTAATAACACTACATATTACTGTAATTTTATAAACAATTATAGTTTACCTCCGATTTATAGTTTCAGAACGAGTGCTAAATGTTACAAAATGTTTAATGGATCGTGTAAACCAGGTTCTAGTCGTTTGTGTTACAAACAGGGCACAGTGGCTTTTATAATGAAAATGTGTTAAAGGATTGCACTCCCGATTTGAAGTCGAAATATTTTGTGTCGAAAATAATGTTACTTTTCCTTTTAAATTTTTTACAAAAGTCTTTCTTTTATAGAAAAAGTTACTCAACTTAATAAAGTTCTTTTTTACCGTTTTAACACGGTTCAAACCTGGAAACGCGATTATTAAATTAATTTATTTATTATAAAATTTATAAAATTTATTTATTTATTATGTATTTATATATTTTATATTTATTTATTAATTAATTTAATTAATAATAACACAAATATTTATTAATTAACTAATACAGGTAGGGTAAAGTTAACGTAATGTAATCTTAATAATGTATTTTATTTGTTTCTATTTTTCTATTTATTTCTTGTTCTACTTATAACAAAAAAATTGAAAAAAAATCTAAAGCCCCTTTTAGAGATGTTTACCAAATTATGCTATTTAATTTCACGCCTTCAAATAAATTTATGAGGTGTTGAAGTTTAAAATGGAAAATCGAAGTTTTTTAAATGGCGTAACAGAGAAAAAAGTGTTTCAGAATTGAAATAAAACAGAAACTAATGTGTTTTTAAATTAAACACCCTTTATTTTATTGGAGGTAGTTTTCAATAGTGTTTATTTTGATCTAAACTTGTAGTAACTGTTTTAGAAATAATTTAATTCTTTTTGACAAAAACACACTTTTTAAAACAATTTTACGTCAAAACGAAGAATCCGAGGAATATGCGACTTTCACCACTTGTATTCAGCTAATTTTGAAAACACTCTGTATACGTTAAAATACTTTTAGGTAAGACAAGCAATTAGAATGTTTTTTTAAAAAAAGATTTAAAAAAAATAACCCAACCATTTCAAAAATGATGTTATTTTTGTATTTTTGAAACATAGTTTTCGCAAAATTAAAAAAATCGCAAAACAGGATAAAAAATTTCATCAATATGTTTGGAGAGCTTTTTGTCTTAAAACGTAGTTATTTCGCTAAATGTAATCAAAAATTCTCCGAATTGTGTCGAAAATAATGTTACTTTTCTTTTTAGATTTTTTACAAAAGTCTTTCTTTTATAGAAAAAGTTACTCAACTTAATAAAGATTTTTTTTACCGTTTTAACACGGTTTAAACCTGGAAACGCGATTATTAAATTAATTTATACAGCGTGCTCAAAAACTGGCGCACCAACTCAATGGTGTGTGGTAGAGAACTGGTTACATATAAAGGTAAAAATAGTAAAAAAATTCTTTGTATTAAACTTATTGATAAACAACGGATTTTAGATAAATGATATGTGGCAACGTTGTCTAACAGTCATGATCGCAATAGAATTTGAGCAACAATAAAAATAAATTATTTTTGAAACGGTTTCCTAGGAAATAATTCCCAGTGTTGGCACATCTACACATTGTGATTTTTTGGATGAATTTATTTTTTTTTAAATTAAAAAAACTGCTAAAATCTCATAGTAAATTTAAAAATAATTATTCATCGTTTTGTTACGGAACGATTACCTGGTATGAAACATAAAAACATAAAAAAATACTGAAAACTAAAGAAGTTAACACAATAAGTTTGTAGCTCCAGATTTTTTAAAACATGACATTAGGAATTTTTTCAACATTTTTTCCGTAATCTGCACTTGCTTCTCAATAACGTACCACTGAGTTGGTGCGCCAGTTTTTGAGCACCCTGTATATTATAAAATTTATTTATTAATTAATTTAATTAATAATAACATAAATATTTATTAATTAACTAATATAGGTAAGGTAAAGTTAACGTAATGTAATCTTAATAATGTATTTTATTTGTTTCTATTTTTCTAGTTATTTCTTGTTTTGCTTATAACAAAAAAATTGAAAAAAAATCTAAAGCCCGTTTTAAAAATGTTTACCTAATTATGCTTTTTAATTTCATGCCTTCAAATAAATTTATGAGGTGTTGAAGTTTAAAATGGAAAATCGAAGTTTTTTAAATGGCGTAACAGAGAAAAAAGTGTTTCAGAATTGAAATAAAACATAAACTTATGTGTTTTTAAATGAAACACCTTTCATTTTATTGGAGGTAGTTTTCAATACTGTTATTTTGATCTAAACTTGTAGTAACTGTTTTAGAAATAATTTAATTCTTTTTGACAAAAACACGCTTTTTAAAAAAATATTACGTCAAAACGAAGAATCCGAGGAATACGGGACTTTCACCACTCTAAAGGGAAAAGTTCAAACTCAAATTTGTTTAGCGCATTGCAATTAAAAATGTAGAAAAAATAAGAAATTTGTTAATATTACACCATATTTTTTGTTTTAGCTTTTCAGATTTTTAAATTCTTATTGTTAAATGCCTAAAGTTAATAACAAAAATAATATGAATGAGCACTATGTTATTACTACTAAACAGCACTTTAACCACCACAAATCATTAGTGGGACTTTATACGGGTATTTAAAGATTTGCCATAAATATAAAAATTTTAGTTATTTGAGTGTAACAAATGACGAATAATGGCATAAAGATAACATGAGAGTTATTGTCAGTGCTGGAAATGTTATCTGTCGACTACTAAAAGAATAGTAGTTTTTTATATTTAAAGTTAAATTTCTCTTATTACAATTAATCATTAAGGGACACTTAAAAGTTTTTAGAGAGACAATTTAAAGGTCTTTTAGATGCAAAAATAAAGAAAGGATGTTCCATTTAAATTTTTTCGTGATATAGCTTGAAAAAATCATCTTCTTATAAATAAAAATTACATCTTTTGAGTATAAATTTTTTTCTTAAAGTAGGAATATTCTGCAACAGGTAAATTTTTAATTACAGAGAAACATTTTCCCATATATAATTTTTAAGTTATTCAACTTGTAAGAATCATTTCCATTGTAGTGAGTTAGACATTATATCTTTGGAATTAAATTTTTTTCTTTAAGGTAGTGGAAGTCCTTTTCTTAGGATTCTTATTTTTTATGTATTTTTTAAACGTGTATTCAGCTAATTTTGAAAACACTCTGTATACGTTAAAATACTTTTAGGTAAGACAAGGAATTGGAAGATTAATTTTCTAACATTTAAAGTATAAAGTTTCACTTTGTAAAGGTATTTTCTAAATTGACGTGTTTTTTTAATTATCATTTGTAAACTCTCAATCTTAAAATATATAACAAATTATATCTTTCATCTTATGTATATGTATCATCCTATGTATATTTTTTTTAAGTGACAGTTTATTCTGTGTTTTAATTTTTTCTATTTTAGTTTTTCAGTTCTTTTGCTTTTTAGTCTGTTAGTTTAGGTATTGATTTTTTATTTAGAATGTAGTTGTTTTACTTTATTAGTGTTTCTTTTTTACAGTTATACAGGGTGTTTATTTTTCGAGCTCCACCATGGAAATCTCAGTTATTTTAAAAGATACGAGGTCAGTTAAATTAAGACAAAATGGCGCATTTTTACGCTGAAGAATTATCTGAAAGAAAATTTGACGTGTCATTTTTAGTTTTTGAATTATTGGAAAAAACTGAAATTTGTAATTTTCGTTTTTAATTTCTCAAGCGGAAACCAAAATAACTAGACGTTTTCAACTTGGGCATTCTTCAGGCACTTTTTTACAAAGAATCTAAATCTATCATCGTATTTTCCAAGGCGTACTTGATGTCAGAGTTACAATACTGAACTTTGTTTTTTTTATGGAAGCCATATTGGCTTGTATTTTTAAAAAATGTTTTCGTTTCTGATTAAAACGATGTATCACATCATATGACTGAATCTTACATGCTGATCAAAATAGAGAAAAATGCATTGTTGCGAAGAGTGCTTTGGAAAAAACGCCAACAATTTTGTTTTTAAACAAACTAGATTTTGGAGGTTTAATTTAATTCGCAAAATAAAACTAGACCAAGTTTTAAAAATTCTACTATTTAAAAGAACTGTCAAAATCCAATTTGTTAAACAAAATTTTTGACGTTTTTTTTCAAAGCAATCTTGACAAAAACGCTTTTTTCTTAATTTTAATCACTATGTAAATTTTAAACATATCATGTGATATATCATTGTAATCACAAACAAAAAGGCTTTTCAAAAACACAACTGTCAAATATGGTGCCCATAAGAAAAACCAAAGTTGAGTGTTGTAACTTTAACATCAAGAACGCCTTGAAAAAGACAATAACAGATTTAGCTTTCTTGTAAAAAAGTGCTTAAAGAATGTTCTACTTAAAAACGTCTAGTTCTTTTGGTTTTCGCTTAAAAAAATAAAAAAGAAAATTACAAATGTTTATTTTTTTTCTAAAAATGACACATCAAATTTTCATTCAGATAATAATTCAGCATAAAAGTGCGCAACTTTGCCCTAATTTAACCTACCTCGTATATCTTATAATAACTGAAATCCTCATGGTAGAGCTCGAAAAATGGTCAAAAATTCAACTTGTAAGAATCATTTCCATTGTAGTGAGTTAGACATTATATCTTTGGAATTAAATTTTTTTCTTTAAGGTAGTGGAAGTCCTTTTTTTAGGATTCTTATTTTTTATGTATTTTTTAAACGTGTATTCAGCTAATTTTGAAAACACTCTGTATACGTTAAAATACTTTTAGGTAAGACAAGGAATTGGAAGATTAATTTTCTAACATTTAAAGTTTAAAGTTTCACTTTGTAAAGGTAATTTCTAAATTGACGTGTTTTTTTAATTATCATTTGTAAACTCTCAATCTTAAAATATATAACAAATTATATCTTTCATCTTATGTATATGTATCATCTTATGTATATTTTTTTTAAGTGACAGTTTGGGAACACTGAACATATAACATTTTTTGGAAATTAACCCTGTAGCCGAAATTTCCTGAAGTGAGCGGTCATTATCGCCCAAATGAGCGCTTCAGCAGGTGTTTGAACCAGAGAATAAATTAACCTTGTTTCCGATAAAATTAGCTTTATTTGCGCCTTGGTTGTTTGCGTTTGGCTTGATCCTCTGGGTAAATATCAGCTCGCAAATATAAATATATAAATAAATAAATATCCGGATCGATAAAACGATGACAATTCCGGTGGGCGTGCGTTTTAGCATCAAGTTTGCCAACTTCTCGTTCGTGCAAATGTTGAACAAGCAACAGTTAATAAGTAATAAACCGAGAAAGGGTAGATAAGTAAGTTATATCATGAATAATTCATTCATCGAAAATAGCCTAAAGTTGTTGTGCACGTTGCGTGGCTCCACTTGTGTGTTTTTTTCCTCTAATTGTGAGAGTGTTATTGTGTGCTGGGTCTTGAGGCGGCTTTGTTCCGACGTGCGAATAATTGCACAAGTGTATTATGCTCACTTTTTCGCCCCTAATTAATTTTTTCCTGACTTGTTGTACGATCGGGTGGGAAGGTGCAGGTGCGCTTCGAATCCACTTAATTGAATACAAATTTCGAATATCTGTCTATAATGTTGTGAACACAAGAAACGAACTCATTAGCATTCAGTTTTGGGTAAATACGAGCTAATAAAAAATCGTGAACCAGGGCGTGAATTCAATTATTAATGAGCTTCACTTGTCGCCGAATCCTGTCTCATCGATACATTATAACGCTTTCAATCTTTCTTAATTATGGGATACAACGGAACTTAAGCTCGAGTGCTCGAACTAATTCGATTACAAATTTTACCTCTAAATAATTATAGAGATATCGATTTGCTCGCTGCCAACTTTGCGTCTCGTTATTCCACGTAAGAGGAATAGTTTCACACTTTTTTTTCGTTTTGGGCTATTAGTTATTAAATAACGAGAATAATTGAGAAACTTTGTAATAATAGGGAAAATAGTTTCTGTAAATAAGATAGATGCGGTCGAATTATTTATTAAATAACGGAAATAATTGAATTTAAAACTTCAAAAACGACGGGTGATTGATACATTGGTCCAGTGATCCGAACTGACGTTCGCGTCGATAAATTTCAGGGCCCCTCATAAAATGTTTAATCAATGAGCCAACCTTTTTAATCAATTCAACAAAACTGGGCAGTGTCAGACATTTGTCTGCAGCAAATTGTGTGATCTGTAGAGACCGCATTTTAGGAAAATAACTCGTCCTAACACTAATTCACAATTTTTAAGAGCTTTTTTGAAACTCTAAATAAGTTTGTTAAAAAAGTGAATTTTTATTTTTTTTTATTCATTTTAAATTTCTAAACTGACTTATTGTATCCTTAATGTGTTTTAAATATTCTGAACTTTAAACTAAAAATAGAATATATGTTTATTTATTTTTTATTAGAATTAAACTTAAAAATAATACATCATATTTTTTAATTTGATAGTTTTTATTTTACAACTGAATGTTTTTTGTTTCTCAGGCTTCTAGTTTTTTAATCTCATAGTGTCTTAGTGTTGCAATCGCACAGTTTAAAAGTTTTTAATATTTCAGCTTTTTGGATTCTTCATTATTTCATATTTCGTATTAACTCCTAAATTTTTAGTTTTTTGGGGTTTTCCAATTTTATAACATCAGTTTTCCATTTACTTAAAATTGGTTTATAGAAGCGTCATTAACTTTTAACAACGAATTAAATTTTAACAAAGCTTTTTATAAACCAGTCCTTAATGTCCTAACTTTGTAGTTTTAGAGTTTTTTAATTTATCATTCTTTCAGTCACTAAGTTCTACAGCATTTTAATCCGTTTTTTAATTTTTTCTATTTTAGTTTTTCAGTTCTTTAGCTTTTTAGTCTATTAGTTTAGGTATTGATTTTTTATTTAGAATATAGTTGTTTTACTTTATTAGTGTTTTTTTTACAGTTATACAGGGTGTTTGATTTTCGAGCTCCACCATAGAAGTCTCAGTTATTTTAAAAGATACGAGGTCAGTTAAATTAGGACAAAATTGCGCATTTTTACGCTGAAGAATTATCTGAAAGAAAATTTGACGTGTCATTTTTAGTTTTTGAATTATTGGAAATAAACTGAAATTTGAAATTTTCGTTTTTAATTTCTCAAGCGGAAACCAAAATAACTAGACGTTTTCAACTTAAGCATTCTTCAGGCACTTTTTTACAAAGAATCTGAATCTATCATCGTATTTTCCAAGGCGTACTTGATGTCAGAGTTACAATACTTAACTTTGTTTTTTTTATGGAAGCCATATTTGCTTATTGTATTTTTAAAAAATGTTTTCGTTTCTGATTAGAACGATGTATCACATCATATGACTGAATCTTACATGCTGATCAAAATAGAGAAAAAAGCATTGTTGCGAAGAGTGCTTTGGAAAAAACGCCAACAATTTTGTTTTTAAACAAACTAGATTTTGGAGGTTTAATTTAATTCGCAAAATAAAACTAGACCAAGTTTTAAAAATTCTACTATTTAAAAGAACTGTCAAAATCCAATTTGTTAAACAAAATTTTTGACGTTTTTTTTCAAAGCAATCTTGACAAAAACGCTTTTTTCTTAATTTTAATGACTATGTAAATTTTAAACATATCATGTGATATATCATTGTAATCACAAACAAAAAGGCTTTTCAAAAATACAATTGTCAAATATGGTGCCCATAAGAAAAACCAAAGTTGAGTGTTGTAACTTTAACATCAAGAACGCCTTGAAAAAGACAATAACAGATTTAGCTTTCTTGTAAAAAAGTGCTTAAAGAATGTCCTACTTAAAAACGTCTAGTTCTTTTGGTTTTCGCTTAAAAAAATAAAAAAGAAAATTACAAATGTTTATTTTTTTTTCTAAAAATGACACATCAAATTTTCATTCAGATAATAATTCAGCATAAACGTGCGCAACTTTGCCCTAATTTAACCTACCTCGTATATCTTATAATAACTGAAATCCTCATGGTAGAGCTCGAAAAATGGTCACCCTGTATAGTTTTTACAGTTTCTCAGTTTTTCAGTTAGTTTTTCGAAATTTCAATCTCACAATTTTTTTAATTTATTTGTTCCAGATTTTTTGTTTTTCAGCATTAAAGTTACTTACCTTATCAGAGACAAATTACACAAAAAATACTGTGAGTTCATTTCGCCGAAGTTTTGTTTATAATATCTACTTATGCTACAATAAAGTTCGTCTGACGACATTAAAAAATTCTAAAATCAGCAATTTTAAACACAAATACAAAATGTTTCTCATAAAATGAATTTTCTGTTTTTCTTATTTCCTTATTTTTCCTCTCTATAATTTTGTTACATGGAATTATATATTTTTTTATTTTTCTTCAATCACATTGTTATTTTTTTTTATATTTCTCATTTATGTCTGGACCAAAACCTTGTTTAGCTTTACAATTTTTTGATTCAATTTGTGGTAGAAACAACTTGTAGAAAATTTTAATTTTGTTTTCGTATTTTTTTAGTTTTCTTCTTCTTCTTCTTTTTTGTCTCCTTCTTCATATTATTATTGTTATTTTCTAGCTATCTTAGAAACAGAAAAATTCTTCCAGAAAAACAAACTAATGTTACAACAGCAAATTTAAAATAATTATTTAAGTTCAACAACTAATTTTTTTGTTATTTGTTATTGTTATTGCAGTAAAAATTAAGTTTTAATTTTACCTCCTACAGGAATTAATAAAGGACGTATCCTAAATCAAATAAAGTTTTTACTTTAAAAATTTTGTTACCGAAATTTCAATATTTTTCAAGGAATTTTCGTTCAAATCAAATTTCTCTTGTTACAATAATTAGTTTGAATTTTGCAACGCAAATAAAGCAGATTGCATCAAAAATAGCCACTTGTGGGTGTTGTTGCTGTAGCAAAAATCAATACAAAATTGGCATCGAATGCAACCGATCCTGTTATTAATGCACTGGTAGAATAACAAACTCCCTTGTTTGTGTTATCACGGTGTGTTTTAAAGTCATCTAAATACCCTCTAATTCCGCATAATTACAATCGATTGGTGTCGAGTGCCTAATTACGAAAAACGCGAATCCTCTTGTTGAGTGCACAGACATGTTAATAGATAATTCCCGTATCGTTATAAACCACATTTCGTCCCTCTTTCCGCCGCTATCGTAATATCGAATCAATCCAATAAAGTGCTCATCATGCACGACATTAAGAATTCACGAACATTTCATAAATGAATGTAGTGCTTTACAGACGTGGAATTTTAAATTGAATTTTTATCTAAGGACGTGTTTGTGAATACGAATAGGTAATAAATTTCGAAACGTACGTACGTACCACACACGCGGAGAGTTTTTGTCGCACTTAATTGTAACAGAGGGATTAAAACGGGCATTTTTTATTCACTTATGTGTGGGGCAAAAACAGAGCCAGCTATATTTAGCCGTTTGTTTTTCGATAAATTGGCCAATCGATAGAAAGCTGACGTGTGTAGAAAAGTGTGTCTCGAGTAAGCAGTATTTTAATTAAAAGCAAGTAAAACAAACCCGGCGCATCCACCATTTTTAAACTAACATTTAACGACATAATTAAATTTTAATTTGATATTCTCGTGATAATAAATGTGTGACGTGATAGTTCAGACGAGTCTCATTAGAAATCTAATTAATGGCTACGAATTAATTTGTGGAACGCAACCAACTAACGAAAATTAAAAACTGGGAGATAGCGTCAATATTTATTTAATACCACGACTTATTTATTCAAAGAAATGTCTCAAATATTTGTGCACTAAAATGGAAAATAAATATTTAATTTTTTAAATAAATGATACAACATTTAGGTATTTATTTCCTTGAGGACTCAAATGGTGAAAGGTCGTAAAAAATTGTAACAAATCAACTTGCATTTTTTATTATTCTGTCAAAAACACACTCCACAACGTCGTAAATTATGTGAGAAAGGCATAAATGTTTCATATAATGTCAATTCTTGTGTTACATTTGGTATAAAAGCTACATTGTCGCCAATAAAGCATTCAAATGGATGTATTAATAAATTATAGCACAAATAATACAGTTATAACAGTGGAAAAAAACGTTCTATAACTTCGAAGTTAAGCAAGATTCTAACTTTGTCACGAACCTGCCGACAAAAATAATTAGATTTTTTTAAAAAACGGTAGATTCCGAAACAGGTCCAACTTGTTATGTAAATGATATGAACTCAGATGAAAAGTATTTTGACCAAGACTTTGCATTGTGATAATTAGTACTTTGTTTAAAAGTATTTATCTTAAATTGATTTTGATCTGAAATAGTTTAATTGTTATTTACCAGAATAAAAAACGTAAAATGTTGTTTTAATATAATTGAATTAATTTTGGTATCCAATAACTAATTTTTTTTCACTAATTTGCAGAAAACGGTTAAAATATGAATATATTTTTTTTGAGATTTTACCAAATTGTATTGTTCTTTTTTCGAATGTTTTAGCACATCTTGCAACCAAAAATCTAATTAATTTTTTAATATAACTGAAAACTAAATTTTATTACAAGTAAGCCGAAAGTTTGCCAAAATAGACTGAAATGTACATTACCTTATTTTTTCTCTAATAGTGGTGGAAAAATCACTAAGTTTAATTTAAACTGATGCTATTTTAGGATATTGAGTGCATTTGAACTTTATTTTGCAAAATATGCCAAAGCTTTATTATTTAAAAAATAATCAACAAAACTCTCAAAGTTGGTAGAAAATTATTATATTTACTATATTTTTAAGTAAGTAAACACAAGTTAAAAATTATATTCGTAACCTCAGTTGCTTTTGAAAAACAGTTACATATTCACTTACAGCCAAACAAACTGAAATTTCACCATTTTACCAAATTGAATAACTTTTGCGTAAGTTGTGCGTTTTTCAAATAAAAAAAATTGTTTAGAAAAATTTCACTAAAAGTGAGTCGGAATTAAATTATTTCAACCAGCTTTCAGTCATAGATGAAATTATTATAACTTATATATTTGAAGAAATTGTGGAAGATTACTATAAGGTATAAAAAGTAATCTTTTTTTTCTAAAATCTGACTTAGTTTGAAGACACCAGAAGACACATGGCGTTATTAAAAAATCGGAAAACAAGTTGTTTTTTCAGTTGTGGTAGAAAGTTGATTGTTTATCATTATATTCAAAATACAACAGTAATTATTAGAAATATGTTTGCAACAAAGCTTAACTGTGGTTTCACCTACTTTCCAATAGTTCTGGTATTAACACAAAGGTAATAAATATCAATTCACTTTAGTAAAATACAGAGTTCGATTTATTCTGGTCCTAAAAATATTCCTGCAATCTGTTATTGGTTTGTATGATGTTTTAGCGATGGTTTTTTGAGCATTATTGAGCTTATTACTAATTGTCATATGCAAAAAAAAGATATAAATAATGTTAAAAATGTTGTATTGGCATTTATTAAAACACTGTTTTTATTTATTTAAAAAATATCTTAACAATTAGCATTTTATAACAAGTGTGATATTTTATTTTAATTTTGGTACTGTTTGTTAATTGTAGATAACTTTTTTAGTTGTTTTTTATTTTATTACATATTATAAATTTAACGTTCCAAGATGAAGTACATATACTTGGCTAATAATTAAAAACCTGAGCTTAAGAAACTTCAGTAACTCGCAATTTTAAAGACTTTTCTTTAAAATTAAAATAAATTTGTTTTGTTAAAAATGTAAAGATTTGTTACCTTTATTATTTTTTTTAATTCCAAAACTAACTTGTATTCTAAATATGTTTTAAACATCTTCTAAAGTTGTGTTAAATGCTCCTTATTTAAAATAGGATATTTTGCCCATTTTTTTTTTGTTAGAATTTGGTTTAAAATCTATACATAAAAATTTTCAGTTTAATTGTTATTTTATTTCACATTTATAGTCGTTTTGTTTTTCAGACTTCATTCTTTCAATCTCATAGTTTCTTATGTTTTAAGTGTACAATTTTTAAGTTTTTCAGTATTTCAGGTTTTTGGTTTCGTAATTTCTTCATATTTTATCTTTATTTCTTATTTTTTTAGTTTTTCGTAGTTTCACTATTTTATAATTCTAGTTTTCCATTTTCTTTATGTTTTTACTTTGCAGTTTTATAGTTTGTTAATTTATCACTCTTTCACTCACTGAGTTGTTCAGACTTTCAATCTCACTGTGTTTGAATTTTTTGTATTTCGGTTTTTCAGTTTTTTAGCTTTATTGTCTCTTAGTATAGGTATTGGTGTTTCGATTAGAATGCAATAAGTGTTCCCATTTATCAGTGCTTCTCATTTTCAGTTCCATAGTTTTTTCAGTTTCTCAGTTTTTCAGTCGCTTAGTTTTTCGAAATTTAGGTTTTTTTTGTATTGCAACTTTTTTGTAGTTTCTAAGCTTTAAAATTATTTACTTTGTTAGTTTTTGCAATTTTAATTTTTCTACTTTGCAGCTGGAAATACTCTAGTCGTATATTAAATTATTTTTTAAGGCCTAACTGTTTTTTAATTCTGAAAATACACAAGCTTTTGCAAAAGCACAGCATTATTTTAGTCAAGTCACTTTGATAAATGACTCACTTTTTAACTTTTAAATCTTAGTAAATATCACAACTAAATAACAAACAGTAGGTCTGTTACTTGTTCAAACCATTGCATTCGTAAATAAAGTGTTAATTTTTGTAAAAAGTACTCCAAGAGTTGTAAATAAAATAAATAAAAAAATGGATAAAAAATGTAAATAAAAATACTTACTTCACATTTATAGACGTTTTATTTTTCAGACTTCATTCTTTCAATCTCATAGTTTCTTATGTTTTAAGTGTACAATTTTTAAGTTTTTCAGTTGTTCAGGTTTTTGGTTTCGTAATTTCTTCATATTTTATTTTCATTTCCTATTTTTTTTAGTTTTTCGTAGTTTCACTATTTTATAATTCTAGTTTTCCATTTTCTTTATGTTTTTACTTTGCAGTTTTATAGTATGTTAATTTATCACTTTTTCACTCACTCAGTTGTTCAGAATTTCAATCTCACTGTGTTTGAATTTTTTGTATTTGGGTTTTTCAGTTTTTTAGCTATTTTGTCTCTTAGTATAGGTATTGGTGTTTCAATTAGAATGCAATAAGTGTTTCCATTTATCAGTGCTTCTCATTTTCAGTTCCACAATTTTTTCAGTTTCTCAGTTTTTCAGTCGCTTAGTTTTTCAAAATTTAGGTCTTTTTTGTATTGCAACTTTTTTGTAGTTTCTAAGCTTTAAAATTATTTACTTTGTTAGTTTTTGCAATTTTAATTTTTCTACTTTGCAGCTGGAAATACTCTAGTCGTATATTAAATTATTTTTTAAGGTCTAACTGTTTATTAATTCTGAAAATACACAAGCTTTTGCAAAAGCACAGCATTATTTTAGTCAAGTCACTTTGATAAATGACTCACTTTTTAACTTTTAAATCTTAGTAAACATCACAACTAAATAACAAACAGTAGGTCTGTTACTTGTTGAAACCATTGCATTCGTAAATAAAGTGTTAATTTTTGTAAAAAGTACTTCAAGAGTTGTAAATACAATAAATAAAAAAAATGGATAAAAAATGTAAATAAAAATACTTATTTCACATTTATAGACGTTTTATTTTTCAGACTTCATTCTTTCAATCTCATAGTTTCTTATGTTTTAAGTGTACAATTTTTAAGTTTTTCAGTATTTCAGGTTTTTGGTTTCGTAATTTCTTCATATTTTATCTTCATTTTCTATTTTTTTTTAGTTTTTCGTAGTTTCACTATTTTATAATTTTAGTTTTCCATTTTCTTTATGTTTTTACTTTGCAATTTTATAGTTTGTTAATTTATCACTTTTTCACTCACTGAGTTGTTCAGAATTTCAATCTCACTGTGTTTGAATTTTTTGTATTTGGGTTTTTCAGTTTTTTAGCTATTTTGTCTCTTAGTATAGGTATTGCTGTTTCAATTAGAATACAATAAGTGTTTCCATTTATCAGTGCTTCTCATTTTCAGTCCCACAATTTTTTCAGTTTCTCAGTTTTTCAGTCGCTTAGTTTTTCGAAATTTAGGTCTTTTTTGTATTGCAACTTTTTTGAAGTTTCTAAGCTTTAAAATTATTTACTTTGTTAGTTTTTGCAATTTTAATTTTTCTACTTTGCAGCTGGAAATACTCTAGTCGTATATTAAATTATTTTTTAAGGTCTAACTGTTTTTTAATTCTGAAAATACACAAGCTTTTGCAAAAGCACAGCATTATTTTAGTCAAGCCACTTTGATAAATGACTCACTTTTTAACTTTTAAATCTTAGTAAATATCACAACTAAATAACAAACAGTAGGTCTGTCACTTGTTGAAACTATTGCATTCGTAAATAAAGTGTTAATTTTTGTAAAAAGTACTCCAAGAGTTGTAAATAAAATAAATAAAAAAATGGATAAAAATGTAAATAAAAATACTGCAAAAATACCGAATTTTAAAAATACACGAATTTTTTATTACTAAAAACAAACTAGTTTTACATCAGCAAATTTAGATCAATATTTGGATTTAACGACTAATTAACTTCTTTATAGTTTTTTGTGCGATAGAAAATTTTAAGTTTTTCAAATTAATAAAAATGTATTTTTTGGAAACGGAAATAGTTTGTAACTTCCTAAAAATCAGATCTATAGTGATGATAAATAAATTTAATTTGACTTGATTTTATTACAAAAACAGTTGGCCACAAATTTTGAAAGCACAGTTACAAAAACAATTTTTTTGTTTATTTTTTGAATATAATTCTGACTCGGTAAAAAAAATCACCCTGTAATATTTTCCTGTCTTATCAAGGGCCTACAAATCGTGCTATTTTATCCTTCATAACCACTTCTAATCTGAATAATTAACCTCCATACGCTAATAACTTAATAATTTGGCATTTTATTGCCACCATATTTCATGCAAATGATCAACCACCCTCACCTTTACGTGGTGTTAGTGCCGAGAATCTCAAAAATAAATAGACTGATGAGGGTATGTTTGAAACTTGTCAAATGTGTAAATATCGTAAAATTTACGAGTGGATATTTGCTTCCCCCTCCAGATTCCGGTGCAATTGATACGGAACATAACTCCCGGACCGAAAAGTCCGGTTCATTGGAGCAAAACACTCGCCGAATCGCCGAAAAATGTTATATCTCTTTTATGTTCGTTCCGATTTACCGTTTGTCAAGAATTACTCGCGTATCGTTGAAATTTGCTTACGTTTAGGACGGCGCCAGCCGTCGGAAAGAATCTAAACGGCGGCTTGCGTCCTTTGATATACTGAAAAATCTTGTGCCCTCCTTTCTGCCACTCAACTTTGTAGAGTTGTTCGGGTGGCACGCTGTGTTCGCACTTTAGGATCACATCGCCGCCTCTGATCGCATACCGTGGCATTATCAACTCCAAACGGTCGATGTTGCACAAGACGCCTGAAAGAGGAAAAACCAAATCAAACATCGAGGCATTTCAATGATTATTAAAAAAAGCCGCACGGGATACGACCGATGATTTATTTGATTTGATCGGATTTGAATGCGAGCGTTTAGCAAATATGCATTTGGTGGATTGCGACCCAGTTGTAGTTAATTATTTTTAACGGGGTTGTGTGCTATTTTTAGGATTGGTCAACGATTTGCTGCCGTAAATGGTCATAAAAATGAACGCTTTAAAACACTCGTTCGAGGGCCGTAAAGGGCACAACTCTGGTATGACTTACTAAACCTACTGAAAAATGAATAACTTGTAAAGTAATTGACAGTTGTCATAAAATCAAAATTCTGACCAATTACCCGTTTTACCTCCTGCTTTGAGTAAAATGACGAAAAAAGTTCAGTCAATTCCACAACTTTGTAGATTTACCTATTAGTGATAACATGAAAATTACGAGATACAAACATAAGAAAACTTAAAAAAAAAGTCAGAAAAGGTAAATTTTCTGCGACTAAACTTGTGGAATTGACTTTAAATTTTATTTCCTCCTTTCACCAGTCATATCACAAATTCCACTTGGAGTAAGAAATAATTTTACCGAATTTAGAATTAAAAAATTTACAAGAAATAAAGTTTGAAAAAATGATGTTCTTTGCTCTAGAATTACGACGCTCCAGTAATTTTTCTTGTGATCCATTAATTAGTTGTTTTTTTTTAATCATAAAAGTATGGAACCAAGCATTTTGTGCCTAAACTATGTACCTTACGAAAAAGATAAATTAATACATCATCAACTAATTTAAAAATGTGATCGTTTTTTGAAAATACATTTTTTCGAGATTCCTTTTAGTTTTCAATATTTTCAAAATTTAAATAAATAAATAGATGATAGTCGTCTACTACGACAATTTTTTTGAAAAAAAATAAAATTGTTTCTTAACCAGTGTTAAAAAAATGTTACAAAATTAGTAATAATAATAATAATAATAATAATAATAATAATAATAATAATAATAATAATAATGATAATAATAATAACGTACTTTTTTTCATAAAGTATTTAGTGTCTAAACTAAAACGCCTGATTTTATACTTTTGTCACTCTTTATATTTTTCTTCATTTTATCGTTTTTTTTAATCTTGCAAATTTTCTGTTTGTTATTTATAAAAATACCAAGTCTGCAAATTCATTTTGAATTTTTTGTATAATACTCCAATTCCGACTTGCTATTTTATTTTTAGACAAACTTGTTGAAAATAATTTCTTTCGCAGTTAAGACACAATGCAGCAGGAATACATTTTATTATTTTGACAACCTCCTCAACTGAAGAGTAAATATAATAAGAAAGTTCCTATTTTGTTTAAATTAATACCATTTATAGTCTTAATAATTGTAAAAGTAACTTTACGATTCTCTTTCTAAAACAAACAAAAATAAAAACGTTATGATAAATAAACCTCAAAGCCTAACAATGTAATTTGGATTCTCAAGGGCTTTTAATGACAATTAATTGTTTTTTTTTCTGAAAATTTGACAACATGTATAGCTTTTATTTTTAGTTAATCAGATTTTGTTAGTCCATATTCTTTATATTTATATTTATTATAATATATAAAAAATTCTAATAAAAAAGAAAACTATTAGTTTTTTACATTGACTGATTCAAAAATAACGCAAGAAACTTATACCTCTGTGATGAGTCAATTTTCAAAGTATAATTAAATAATTGTAATGAAATTTAATTATTATTAGCTATTTTATTAAGTAAATGCGTGAAGTAACATTTTTCCCATTAGAAAAAATTTCAGACAAGAGAATTATGTAATAAACAATAGATTTAAAAGAAAATTATAACTTGTCAAAGATTTTTCCTACCGACTGCGCCAGTTATTCAATTTTTACAAAATTTCGATTAGATTTCATTCCACACCATTCCAAAGTTGCAAATAAAAAGAAATGATAAGCTTTTAAAACCTAAACATTCTTTTTGAAAAATTAGCTAAAACTAAGAAAACAAAATTGACAATTATTATTAAAAATACTCGCTATACCATTTGCTTTTTTCGCTATGAGCAACGAGTTGCTTCAACATTACAACTTTTTTTAAATAAATTTTCACGTTTTGGGCACCTGTTTGGATTTCTTTGAGTGGACTACATGAAATAATAAAAATAAATGCGGGCTTTGTTCTCCTTTTGTCTCTGACAGGGCTATTAGAGCATCAATTTGTGGGATGAAATTTTTTGAAATGAAAGATTTGTATCGGATCGTAATAACGAGGCACGCTAAATGACAAATCTGGAGCTTTGTAGTACACTTCAGCGTTCCCAGATAAACAATCAATTGTGCCGAGCAATTTCCATGCGAAACTTGTTTGCTCAAGAGCCATTCTGGAAGACAATCGATTCTTCTCATAACTCGTATAAATAATTAAATCGTCCGTTATCAGAGCGACTTTTTCGTTTACACTCCTCCAGATCACAAGTCGAATAACAATAGGGCCGTTCAACTTGCTGGCACTTGTTATGCGATGTGCGACGTATGTTATCTGGAGCTTGTCTGAATTTTAAGGGTTAGGATGTTGTGTGCATACACTTGTATTATTTGCTCGCTGTGTCGTCTCTTTATGCAAATAAGCCCGAACTTTAACCGAGACACTAACGATATTGAAATTCCGTAACGAAGCGCACTTGTGATTTTTTCGTCAAAAACATCTGATGGCTGAAATAATTAGAACGGGTTAATTACCTGTCTTCGGTAGTTCATAATTGCCTCGCGGAAATTAACTCCGACATTTTCCTAATTATCCTTTGATTTTTCACATGAAAACAATTTTTCCGAGCTCGAGATAACGAAATTCCCATGACGCAGGTGTTGTATTTTTGTCGGTTTCGTTACCACCTACTTGTGGCTTCGAAAGTAATTTATCACAACAGCTGAGCCTCTCGAGAAACGAAACTTACACTTTTTTCACACAAGAGAGGGAAAATACGTTTTGACACTTGAGATCGAATCAACTGCGAGCGAATTAATCCAGAGAATTGATAGATTTCCATTTGTCATGATGAGGGAACTATGCAGCTAGACAACGCTTGATGGGCCATTTGCGAACAATAAGGTGAAAAGTGATCGATGCGAACCAAGTGCAAAAATTGCAGTGCTTTGAGGAGTCAAGATTTGTAGAAAGGCAGAATCAATGCAAGAGTTTAGAAGAAATAACCCGCAAATTTTGGACGGTGTTTTTACACGACATGAAAGCACCTCCATTTCTAAAGTAAAACTTATTTGTTATAAAGTTTTTATGTATTTTTTTTTCTAAAAATTTGTTTAAATTGTCAAATTATACGTTTACTTGATACCTTTCTCTTTACGACAGAAAACATTTTATCAACGTTTTTCGAATAAATTTTAGGTTTCAGTTTGAATTAATTTTAAATAAAAATTAATAAAAATTTTCGCAAATTAAGGAAAGATAAACACAAAATACACATTTAGTAATACGAAGAATTGTAAAAATTTTTGAAAAAATTCTGGATTTGTTCCGGCTAGTTTAAACTTCTCCCATTTTTTTTTTCAAATCGACATATACAAATTTAGAAATATTAACAAAATTGTGATAAAATACCGTATGAATTTTTGGGAGTTATGTTTATTTTGAGTTTAGAAAATTCTTCCTAAAAATTGTTTATTAGCTTTTGCAAAATTGATGTTGAAATTGCCATTACAAAAACTTACCTAAGAACACATTTAAACCTAAGTACGTATTGTTGTTTAGGTACATATATATTTTTTTCTAAAAATTTGTTTAAATTGTCAAATTGTACGTGTACTTGATACCTTTCTCTTTACGACAGAAAACATTTTATCAACGTTTTTCGAATAAATTTTAGGTTTCAGTTTGAATTAATTTTAAATCAACAAAATAAAAATTTTCGCAAATTAAAGAAAGATAAACACAAAATACATATTTAGTAATACGAAAAATTGTAAAAATTTTTGAAAAAATTCTGGATTTGTTTCGGCTAGTTTAAACTTCTCCCATTTTTTTTTCAAATCGACATATACGAATTTAGAAATATTAACAAAATTGTGATAAAATACCGTATGAATTTTTGGGAGTTATGTTTATTTTGAGTTTAGAAAATTTTTCCTAAAAATTGTTTATTAGCTTTTACAAAATTGATGTTGAAATTGCCATTACAAAAACTTACCTAAGAACACATTTAAACCTAAGTACGTATTGTTGATTAAGTACATGTATGTTTTATGTTTGTTACGTTTAAGACAAATTGGTCGTAGAATTATTTACTCACTTTAGAAAGCTACAACCAGCAAGAATTTGAAGAGTTACATATGTATCCAACATATGCTAAATTTTATAATAGCAATAAACATTTGCGGAATATTTTCATTTTTTTAAGGCTTTTTTTGTGTCATTTTTTCATTCAATTTACTTAAACAGTTATTTTTTCGCATTTAAATTAAATTAAACTTGTCCTTCCAATTTTTACGAAAAACGTCGATGAAATATTTTCTTTCATATACTGTCTATCAGGAACAATTAAAAACTGAGATAAGGCATAAACATTTTTTCAAACGTAAGGTTTCTTCAGACCTACCGTGTCCTTAGAGGTCAGTCACCACAAAAAAAATTTCCAGAGTAAACGATATAATGTTATTTTATCTGCTGTTTTCTTCATGGTAAAATGAAATTTTATCCTGTATATGTTTTACAACCATTGTGACTTTTCTGTTTTTGACGTGGTTTTTATTAGTCATTATAATCGTCAATCAAAATAACTAAATAACACAGTAATTCAATAAAAATAACGAAAGATGGAATAAAATTTTGTATTGTTTATGACAATAACATTCAATCTTATCTTTGTTAAAGAAGATAAAATAAAATTTTATCGTCTTGTATATTAAATAACTATTTTCTCTAGCACTTAAGCCGCAATTTATATAAAATTTATTCACTTAAATTTAGTAATTTTAACACATTAATTTAAATGATTAAAAATAACTTTTTGCTAATAATAATAATAATAATAATAATAATAATAATAATAATAATAATAATAATAATAATAAATAATAATAATAATAGTTATAGTAATAATAATTTATTAAACTTATTATTATTATTATTATTACTACTATTATTATTTGTTTATTTATTTATTAAACTCCTGCTATAGAAAAAAAATTGCATTATACACGACGATAAAGACTAATTATCTACTTGTAACTAAATCTTTTTATCATCTTGTGTAATAACTAATTAAAATTGTACTTAAATTTTCACAGAAAATATTAATAAATTTCAGGACATTTTTATTTGTTTTTGAAGTCATGTATTCTTAGACAAAACTTAATAATTGGTGCAGTCAGTAGTCACACTTTTCTTTTTTGTAGTCGCAAAATTGGAATAGTTTTTCGGTGTCAAATTTAGTAAAAATATGTCAATATTTATTATTTTTATTGGCGCAATATAGGAAATTTTTTTCATAAGTTAAAAAAAATACTTAAATTCTTTCGGAGTATGTAATAAAATCTAAGTGAGTTTAGCGGTTAAACTAAAAAAATGTTGTGTTGAAATTGTTAGAACAATTTAAGCACAAATGTACAGTCACTATCATAAAGAATGACACCTTTGAAGCGCAGCCACAAATCTTTTCGATATAATGGGGTTAATGTGGACGTTTGGCTAGTTTATCATTTAACAATTCAACAAATATGCTAGAAAAGCCATTGTAATTAGTCAAAATGTGGGTACATTGGGACTCAAACTTATTAGTCGATAATTTGTAAAATTAGAAAATTGGTGCAGTCAGTAGAAAACACTTATTAACAAAATAATACTTTCATGTTATTCAAGTGACTTTAAGCTTCAAGCTTAAAACAGTGTTTTTGTTGTATCCAATCTTCTACACAGAGTTTTAATAGCTAAACTTTTACTTGCATTTTTAGAGTAATTTTAGCAAATTATCTCGAAAAAACTAAATCTCTAGTAAAATCAGTCAATTTTTTGGCGGCAGATTTGAACGTGATTGCTCTCCATGAGAGGATTATGCAACTTTTCTCCTAAAATCCTTCTGCCCCTCGTCAGTAAATCCAATAATCACCTCGACATCCTTATCCTCCCGGAATTTGCAATAATGAGTAGCCGTGACGTACGCCCTTAGCCGTTATCCTTTACGGTCCGCCATCTTGACACTTGTAAGTGCATGTACTTAAGCGAATGTACGTCTCAGGGATATTAAACCTGAAAGTGAGAGCCTCGCCGGTAAACACACACACACACACGAGAAGTAATTGGAAACCGACCAGATTATCTCGTCGTGGTTTTCACAAAAAGGAAAAAGTAAAGCTCATCAAGTGAGACAATGCCCGAATCTATCGAGACTTTAGTTTACATTTTATCAGAAAGTAGACAATAGCCAGAAGCGAAAATGGAGTGAAAAATGGCGGATGCGCCGGCACACGGCAAACATTTGCTATAATTTCCGCATTGTTGTTTTCATGGTACGTGCCTTAAGTTCTCGAGAGAAAATTTATTACAGTGCAGTTGCTGTTTTATTAGAGACAATGCACACACATGAGGGCCGCTGAATTAACATGGCTCGCTTTTAAACAATTTTCACTTCATTCCAATGATGCTAGTTCGGTAATTCAATCAAGAGGCGGTTCAAATTCGTAATTATGTTAAATTCCAATTCAGGGACGAAATTAAATTGGTACTGAAGTCTCCACAAATGACTTATTAACGATACAATACAATCACACGATTGTAGCATTTCTCGTTTAAATTTCCCGCCCGATTATTTCGTGCCGCAGCGGCGGGAAATTCAAATTAAAATCGGGCTTCCAGCGAAATAAATCCTCTCTCGGGGTAAAATAATATAATTCCGGCCACGCAATGCTCTGTATCAGATACCCAGTCGTATAAATACAGCAAAGTACATTATTTATGTGAAATATATAGACACTAAGCGACGTTGAGATAAATTGCGAGATAGGAAAATTTTAATATTTAGGTCACACGATGTTAATTTAAATAATAACGAGTCTGATGAATTTTTTTACGGTCGGTATAAAAGGACGGAACATTGTCTTCGGTTCGGAATGAAAATATAAACCAAACAATAAAGTAATGGAGTCGTAATTCGGCGGAGACAAGTTTAGCGTTCTTATTTATTTAATTTGAGTAAAACAAGTGCATTAGTAGAATAAATATCGTGGAAATGGAAATGGAAGCTTCATGTTTACTTGTAACTAAACTTCAAACTTTTCAAATAAAATCATTTGCAACGCCTGCAGCCCAATTTAAAAACCACCGTCGGAAGCTTCCAAGTTTTACTTTAATTACAAACCGAAATCTCTGCTTCTATTTAATCATCATTAAACAGTGTGTGCATGAAAAGACACGAGAAACGGGCGACACTTCATAAATTACATTCGCGGAAAATGTGCCAAGAATCAGAACTTTGAGCAGTTTATGGTCAGCGTTTGAGCGAAAGTTTGTGTGTCGATCGGTGTTAATTAATTAATTGAGTTTGTTAATAAAGTTTTAAGGGCATGTAATTGGAGTGCGTTTACTGAGGAATGCCATTATCTTGCTTTAATATTGTATAAAGTTAAACATATTTGCTCGGAACGTGTCAGTAAAACAACGTGAAACACACTAAGTATAAAAGCGTGCGTCAGATGTTACATTGTGTGTACCGAGTAATTTAATACCCACACTTAAAACCGAGCTGATTATTTTATTTATACGTACAAAGTTATTAAAATGAACAAAGGAGTCGAGCGGAGTTCATCTACGCAACGCCTCAATTAATTCATTTTCAGATTGCGATTTGCAAGAAACTAATTAAACATTTTTACATAACTTATTTTTGTGACTTTTTTTAATGTAGTTATTTGCAAATATAAATAAATTTTACTCCTAAAACACTATTTGTTTTTAGCTAATTTTAGCAAAATTTAATTGTCTCGAAAACTTAAAATAAATTCCTACTGACTGCATCAAGTAGCTGATTTTTTTACAAATTTTTAACTAAATTTGACTCTAAAGATATAAACTTTTTTTTTCAAGCTATTTTGTTGAAATTACTTTACAATATCTGTAATATACTGCGAAAATTAATGTGAACGTTTAGCTATTAAAAATTTAGAAAAAATGTACTTATTAAATTTTACTTTTACTCCAAAAACACTACTTATGATAAAAAAAACACTTTTTTATGTCTGAAGCTTGAAGTCATTTAATTTAATTTTTAAAAATTAAAATAATTTTTTTTTCTACTGACTGCACCTACTCTCTAATTGTTACAAATTATTAACTAAATTTGATTCTAAATATACAATTCAAAGATTGCAAAAACAAAGAGACAACGCTAAATACTCACTTCTTGACTAAAAACAATGGATTTTCTACCGTATTTGTTGAATTTACGTGACGGTTTAGTTTTTCAAAATCTGTCTAAAAAGTTTTACTCTTAACCGCGGCATTAGCATTAACCGCTAAACTCACTTGGATTTTATTATTGTATTTCAAAAAAAAATGAGCAAAATTTTATTAATTTCAAAAACCTTTTACAAAAATCCTCCTACTGACTGCGCCAATTGATCAACTTTTAAGCATTTTTGACTAAATTTGACTATAAAGACATTATTAAAAGGCATCGAATGCAAATTAATAAAGTATAAACTTTGAAGTTCTAGAAACTGAAAAATATTTTTTCCGACTGCGCCAATGACTCCGTTTTTACTAAAGATTTTATTTTTTTAGATAATTTTTTGAAATCACTTTATAATTTCTGTATTATATTAAAACAACTAACGTGAAAGTTTCGCTAATAAAAATTTAAATAGAAATTTGACTACAAAATTTTTGAAAATTTTAGATTTTTTACTCCAAAAACACTATCTAATGTAAAAAACACTTTTTGTCCTTGAAGCTTAAACTCACTTAAACATGACTAAATTATTATTTTCAAAATATTTATTTTATTAAAAAAGCTTTTCCTACTGACTGTACCAATTACAGATTATTGACTAAATCTGATTCCAAAATTCAAAAATTGCAAACACAAAGAGACTACGCTAAGTATTTTTTTATTAAAAATAATGGCTTTTCTAGCATATTTCGTGAATTTACGCTCAATTTTATTTTTCAAAATCTGACAAAAATTACTAAATTTTTAGACATTTGCACTTTTGATTGAAAATAAAAACAATTTCAAACGTAATTTATGTGAGTAAATTTCACTACAGTATTTTGAAAAAAATTTGAAAGATTTAATTTTTTTCAGAACGTTTTGAAAAAATTTTTCTACTGACTGCGCCAATTATTAAGCTTATGGCTTACTAGTCCTCGAAAAACACTATCTATAATTAAAAACTTTTTTGTTAAATCGTTGCAGTCTTGAAATTTATTAACGTATTTCATAAAAATTTAAGTAAAACTGCATTTTTAATAACTATAACATTTTCCTACTTATATTTGTGATTTAAACACATTTAAGATGTAAGTGAGATGTAGTTTTTTTGAAAATGTGAATAAATTGTACTCCAAAGACACTCTCAAATATACCGAGGTAATTACAGCAAAATTTAATTGTCTCAAAAATGTGTTAAAAATTCCTACTGACTGCACCAAGTAGCTGATTTTTACAAAATTTGTCTCTAAAGACTTTACTAGAAGTTTGCGAATGTGAATAATCCGCTAAGCTTTTGCCGACTAGGCGGGAAATTCGAATTCAAACAATAAAATTTTTGTACAACTTGCCTGAAATTTGTCATCAGCTCTCCTAATCATTAAATTTGCGTTAAACGCCGTAATGAGCCGGTCCGTTATCGGCATTTCCCGCTAAAGTTCAAAGTGATATTAAAAGAATATCAGGGAACAAAGCAAATATCAAATTTCTTTCGATCGATTTTCCATTAGAGTTTGAATTGAAAAAAACCGAAATATTCGCTTCCGGTGTGAGCATCAAAGCCGATAATTTTCCCTTTCGTTTATTATACAAGAATCACAACGTTGTTTCGGGTCTATTTTCTTTCGATTTTCTATGATATTCGCGATTTTATTTATGAACTTGGCTGTCGCATAGAAATAGGATAACTTGAGGACGATCTTGCGAGCCCTTTTTGTGTGTCCCCTATGTGAAATTCGGACGGTAATATTTTCCGGCTGACTTGACTTTCTACAACATGAAAGCGTCTCGTGTACCAACGCGATTCTTCCCGAATAATGAGCTTCTTGAACATGGCTGACGCCAGAGAGAATTCTCTCTTACATCGTTACTATTTTTAGACAAATCTTGGTTTTAAATCCAGGGAAAATTTACTTGGAGGCAACGATTCTACCACTCATTTTTTTAAAACTTGCCGGAAAAACGTGTACACTCTAATGGTGCGATAATGGCCTAAAAGTTGTACAAGAGTAGTTGCAAACCCTTGGCGAAGTTTAGGCCAACAATAAAACGCACTGCTGCGAAAATTTCAACCAAAAGTCTAAAAGAAAGTTAAGTGTTTTGCTTATTATTAGAAATAATTATAAGAATTTAATTCTAAACAACCCCAAAAAATAGACAATCTTAATCTGAACCGTCCTTCAACCCTATAGTAACTAGAAAGAAACACAGTGTCAAATGACTTAGAAAAAAAATAAAAAAACTCTTGGAAATTTATAAAAAATACGAAATGTCCAACATATTTGCTGAGCTAGATTTTTTAGGCGTTAATATTTTCTAAAGTTTTAAATTTTAACTCTGTAGTAACAAGAAAGTAATACAAAGTCAACAAAAATATAAAAACATAAAAAATCTCAAAATGCATAAAAAATAAAATTCCAACAAACTTGCAAAGCTAGGTTTTTTAAACTATCATATTTTATAAAGTTTTGAATTTTCCTTTAACCCTCTAGTAACTAAAAAGAAACGCAGTGACAAATAAAAAAAAAAAAGAAATTCTTTGAAATTTATAAAAAATACGAAATGTCCAACATATTTGCAGAACTACATTTTTTCGGCGTTAGTATTTTGTAAAGTTTTAAATGCCATTTCAACTTTGTAGCAACAAAAAAGTAACACAAAGTCAACAACAGATATAAAAAATTAGAAAATTTAAAAAGCATAAAAAAATAAAATTCTCACAAATTTGCGGAGATAGATTTTTTAAACGTAAATATTTCATAGAGTTTTGAATCTTCCTTCAACTTTCTAGTAACTGGAAAGAAACACAATGTCAAATGACTTTGAAAAAAAAATAATAAAAAACTCTTCGAAATTTATAAAATATATGAAATGTCCAACATATTTGCTGAGGTAGATTTTTTAGGCGTTAATATTTTGTAAAGTTTTAAATGCCATTTCAACTTTGTAGCAATAAGAAAGTAACACAAAGTCAACAACAGATATAAAAAATTAAAAAACTTAAAAAGCATAAAAAAATAAAATTCTCACAAATTTGCGGAGCTAGATTTTTTAAACGTTAATATTTCATAAAGTTTTGAATCTTCCTTCAACCACCTAGTAACTAGAAAGAAACACAATGTCAAATGACTTTGAAAAAAAAAAATTTAAAACTCTTCGAAATTTATAAAATATATGAAATGTCCAACATATTTGCTGAGGTAGATTTTTTAGGCGTTAATATTTTGTAAAGTTTTAAATGTCATTTCAACTTTGTAGCAAGAAGAAAATAACACAAAGTCAACAACAGATATAAAAAATTAAAAAACTTAAAAAGCATAAAAAAATAAAATTCTCACAAATTTGCAGAGCTAGATTGTTTAAACGTTAATATTTCATAAAGTTTTGAATCTTCCTTCAACCACCTAGTAACTAGAAAGAAACACAATGTCAAATGACTTTGAAAAAAAAAATTAAAAACTCTTCGAAATTTATAAAATATATGAAATGTCCAACATATTTGCTGAGGTAGATTTTTTAGGCGTTAATATTTTCTAAAGTTTTAAATGCCATTTTAACTTTGTAGCAATATGAAAGTAACACAAAGTCAACAACAGATATAAAAAATAAGAAAACTTAAAAAGCATAAAAAAATAAAATTCTCACAAATTTGCGGAGCTAGATTTTTTAAACGCTAATATTTCATAGAGTTTTGAATCTTCCTTCAACCATCTAGTAACTAGAAAGAAACACAATGTCAAATGACTGAAAAAAAAATAAAAAACTCTTCGAAATTTATAAAATATATGAAATGTCCAACATATTTGCTGAGGTAGATTTTTTAGGCGTTAATATTTTGTAAAGTTTTAAATGCCACTTCTACTTTGTAGCAACAAGAAAGTAACACAAAATCAACAACAGATATAAAAAATAAGAAAACTTAAAAAGCATAAAAAAATAAAATTCTCACAAATTTGCGGAGCTAGATTTTTTAAACGCTAATATTTCATAGAGTTTTGAATCTTCCTTCAACCATCTAGTAACTAGAAAGAAACACAATGTCAAATGACTGAAAAAAAAATAAAAAACTCTTCAAAATTTATAAAATATATGAAATGTCCAACATATTTGCTGAGGTAGATTTTTTAGGCGTTAATATTTTGTAAAGTTTTAAATGCCACTTCTACTTTGTAGCAACAAGAAAGTAACACAAAATCAACAACAGATATAAAAAATAAGAAAACTTAAAAAACATAAAAAAATAAAATTACAACTAATTTGCAGAGCTAGGTTTTTTAAACTTTAATATTTTACAGTGTTTTGAATCTTCCTTCAACTTTCACACACAGTGTCAAAAGACTTAAAACAGAAAATAATTTTTTTTCGAAATTTTAATTTTTTATTAAATTTAATGTTTTGTAATTAAACACAACAACACTAAACCATGAGAAAAAAACTATAATTGTACGCTTTTTGTCATCAATCCTTTCTTATTGCTAGATTTTTTCCGAGTTTTATAGAATTTTGTTGTATGTCACTCTCACAGCAGAATTTGTTCAATACGTCTCTCAGGTTTATCTTTGGGGCTTTAGCGCCTCTCACCGGATTTGTCACGTGTGCATTACCCTGTGTAACGAGTCATGAAAGATTACAAATATTTTACGACGCGTTAATGCCCTTTTTATGCGTCTCGTAAAATATTTGAGTTCGGCGGCAGTAAAAAGTGAGTTTCGTCGATCTCGTAGTCTTTTAATTAAATCGGATAATTATTTTATCTCGATGGTCGTGTGCACGATCAGAAAGTAAAAGAGTAAAGTTTCTCGAGAGCTTCGGACAAAAGAAACTTCTCGTAGAACTTTCGCACAGATAAGATTTAAGATAATATAACAACTTGTGTTCTCGACGCTTCTCTGTAAATAGTTTCGTTCAAGTGGAACACTAAATCGGAACAATTGACAAAGAATCACAGTCGGAACAAAACGCAAATAAATTCGATTCAAGCCTTGATTAAGTGCGAGTAATTCCAGATTGGAATTCGGTCCGAAAAATGTTTCGGTGTCCTCGAGCGTTTCGATAATTTACTCTAAACAAATTCCAAGCTGGATAAAAGCATTTCAACCGGGACAAAAGACCAGGATAATGAGATGAAATAATAAAATTCCTTGTTCGTTTCCAGCGCACGACTCGGATGAAAGTTCTTCGCACAACTTTTGAAAAATTGCTCCGACCTTGTTCTAATATTTGTTAATTAATTGGATTAAGGCCACATGTCACTAAATAGTGTCGAATTACGACCGGTATTAATTTCACGTAACGTGGGCTTGAAACAAATTCAATAAATCGAAAACCGTTCAGTTTATGGCCGAAAAATCATTTTTAAAAATTAATTAACGAAGCAAACAGAATAAGCGAAGCGGACTTTTATAATTAAAAAAAAAGGAAGAGTTTTACGGATAATCAATAGGTACACACGTGCGATTATTGTTCTGTTTTTGATCATTTTCAGACTTCAAAGGGGTTATTACAGGCGTTGTGTTGACTGAAATAGAAATTATTCCGAATTAAATTGCGAAAACATTTTCAAATTTTATCACCGGAAAATTAACGTTCAAATTGTTGGCAACGTGTGATTAATGATTTTTTTGTTGGTAACATTTTTAACTCTTTTTTAATATCTGAATCCTAGATAACACTATTTTAAAACACGTCTCCCATAGCAACGTGTTTTAAATTAAAATGTACCAACAAAAAAACGCTTAAGGTGTTTTCGCACTCGTGCTGTTAAAAACTATATTTGTGTTATAGAAAAAAACTTATTTTGTTTCGGTAATTTTGCGCAGCAAATTTCGTAATAACTCTAAATATTCTCCTCCACATCCATTCGCTCGTAAACTTTTTGTAGTGGCGTTTCTGCGCAAACTTGCTCGTACTACCCCTAGACATAACATCGCTTCAGGCAACCACGAAAAAAAAAATAGACGCTTAACTAGATTCATCTCTTTTGTTGAAGGCTTTCATCATGTTTCTCTCCGTACCAGAATTAAATTGAAAAGATGAAAAAAGCAAATTTTATTATTTATGTGATGTGTTTGCTTTGCCCCGGCTTAATAATATTAAAAAAAAACGAGAAAAACAAACATGGTCTAACACTGATTAAAACGGTTTTGGCCTCGATCGATGTGAATATGTTAAAGAGGGCCTAATGTATTTTTCTGCTTTTTCCCAAAAGGTTTCTTCAAGATCATAAATATTTCAGCGACGAAATTATGTACCCACCCGAAATAAAAGCTTATCTGTGTTGTACAATTAGAGTAATTGGATTACGGGTGGACTTTCAATAAAGGTCGTTTGCTTGAAGACGATCTGTTTAACTGCGACCTCATTAACGGGGGAAAAAGTAACAATAGGGAGAAATTTAATAATCTGAGACGTTTTTCGCTGATCGAATTTACTTACTAACGACAAAACCAACCTCAATTAGTCACGATTCTAACCCGACCGGCTCACTAATGAAATTTGTAGTTGGTAGTTCTTTGTTACCAACCCTTCATTAATTGATATAAGCAATTAGAGCCGAAATATTTCATTTCTCTCGCTTAATTAATTAGGATTTTTAATTATTAAAACCGGTTTAAGTGCTTCAATGCGAAAGAATTACCATGGCGAATTTAATTAATTTAAATTTGTCGCCTCTGACACCACTATTGAGTAGTCAAAAGACAGTAATTTAATCTTGACGTCTCTACTACACTATCTGAAATTAGAACAAATCTAATGTTAGGGTAGAGTTGAAAAGATTTTTATATTTCTTATAGCGTTATCAAAGATATGTTACTGCAGATTGCAAGGGAATTTTTTTGATATTTTGACGAAGTGTTATTTTTATGTTATTTCATGTTGAAAGAGCATTCAAAACTGTACAGAATATCACAGATACAAAAACTATTTTTTTGGTTAAACCCATGTTTCCAAGTCTGATGTTGGTTGTATTTTCTTGATTTTAGGTTTTTTTTATCATTTTTTTTTTATTTTAAAGCCTTGTTTCCGAGTTTTGTTTTGCCATTTTTTAAATATACTTTTTTTACTGATAGATTACTGAATATTGGAATTATTATTATATTATTTTTATTAGACTAAGGCCGGTCTATAGAAAGTATCATTAAAATTTAACACGTTGTTAAAGTTAATAACGAGAATAGACCAATCAAAATGGTTTATTTTTGTCACGCTTTTAATTGAGGATTAAATTAATGACGGTTCCATAAACCGACCCTAAAAGACCTCAGGCACTGACCTCAGGTAAGCACCCAGATTGCGTTAAATAAAAAATTATTTTTATAGTCAGTTTATTAAAGCTTCATTAAATTTTAATTTGTTATTAAAAGTTAACAACACGAATAGACCTACCAAATTTATTCAATCTGGTCATGTGATCATGCATTTAATTGCGGATTAAATTAATGGCGCTTTTATAAACCGGTACTTAATAAAGCAAATAGTAATTTTGAAAGAAGTTTCTTCAACTTACATTTATTAAAGACCGTGTTATAAAAGCATATATTTAATCTACAATTAAATACATGATTAACTGATCACGTGACCACATTGATCCAATTTGATTGGTCTATTTGCGTTGCTAACTTGTAACAACAAATTAAAATTTAATAACAATAGTAAAATGTTACTGGGTATCTGATTTGGCAATTTTTAATTGACATCTCCGTTTTTAAATTAACTTTTCTTTATACCAAGTCTTAACTTAATGGAGTTATCTACTTTTATAAAGCTTGCTACATGCAATAGGTTGTCCTTTGGCGTCATTTTTTATTTTTTTTCTTATTGCAAAAAATAACTTATTAACAACTTAACTCATTTGAAGTAATATTTTTGTTATAGTTTATCTGAGTGGCGTATTTTTTTATTCGAAAGGTTCTTTTTCTTTAAACAATTTTTGTGTTTTATAATTTTTTTGTAGCGGCTTTGGTTTTGGAATAAATATTATTTAAGTAAACGTGTAACATTTTCGACTCTCTAAAATTATTATGATTCTTTTGTTTAAATTAATTATTACTAAAAATTATTATTGTTTTTATTATAAATTTTTAATATAAATATATTGTGTTTGAAAAAATGCCTTTTATTGTTGTTACACTCTGTATATATCAGGTGTTTTCGTACAATTATTAAAACTAAAAAAACTTCCACAAGGGAGCTGTTAGATATTAAATTTCTTTAATTCTATTTATTCAAGATTGTCGTAATAGCTGATTAAAAAACAAACACCTTTTCAAAAAAAAGCCGTAAGAATTTACATTACCATAAATTTTTGTCTTTGAAATGTTAGACCACCAATTTTTTAACAGTTTTATTACTAATACCGTAGTAAAGATAAATAGATCATTGGGCTATTTTGACACTAAAAAGAGCTTTTTCTACTTTGGTTTCAGAAATTGTTTATTGTGAGACTGAAAGTAGTTTCACAAAAAGAACTTTTGTGCGACTCCTTTTAGTAAATTTTTAGGAGTTGTATTGGCAGTGCTGGGTTGGTTGTCATCAGTCATTACTGTAATCTAGTGTTGATCTGTCAACAGCGCCAAGTCATTTATTGATAAAGCCCGAATAATTACCAAAATTAAGAAGAAATAGTTTGAACAGATTTTGATAAGTTAAACTAAATAAAAACAAACAACAAAAATAGAAAGTAGAAAAAATAGTATGTTACACTCGTTTTATAAGACTTTATTGTGGCACTGATTCTATTGGAGCACTCCTTCGTCGTGCTCTAAAACCATTCGTGCCACAATAAAACGTCTTATAATATAAATTGTAAGTATTAATATTTATTTAAAATTATTAATTATTAATAAATTTTACGTTTTACGGTTCTTAAAGAAGAAAACTAAATCATTTTCTCTAACTCAAATTTTATTCTACCCTGCTCTGTCTTATTTTAAACAAACGCACTATGAAAAAATTGAAATTTTAGATACATTTTCGTTATTTCTTATTAGTTTCACAACTTTAACGCTTGTGCGAGGACTGAAAAATTGTGGTTTATTGCGTGAACGTTATTGAGTCATAACCACACTAGCATATTTCCTGGGCGTCTTAGTTACATATTAATTTTTCCCTTTTTAAACGTTCCCAAATTTGCATAATAATACGCTCAGCTGTGCACTTTTGCGGCACGTTTATTATTAGTATTATTATTATGACGGTTATAACCGAACCTCGGTTTGAGTTTAATGCACAACAAAATACCAAGTACGTTTCGGTTAATTAAACAAATAAATATTGTAGAGCACTGTTTAATTTCCATCCTGTTATATTCACGTTGGTAGTGTAATTAAATCCTTTCTATTCGATTAAACAAACAGCACAAACGTCACTGACCGGTTATTGTTTGCAATAAACCGCGCATTCTGGCCGGAAAATATGATACGTGTGAATAAAACAAATTCCAATTTCGGGAATTGATGGTCGCGTTTCGGCAAGAAATGTACGCGTAAATTTTGAATTCGTGTGAATTATATTAATTAAAAAATGTAAATCGCAACGTGTGTAGCGTTAATCCGAGTGTTGGGCCTCTTTTGTAAATTACAAGTGAAACTTTGGCTATTAAAGTCGAAAGTTGTAGGCTTGATAAGGTCGGTGGCAATTTCTAGTCTAATTCATGCGGGTAAGATCATTATGGAAAGCTGATCTCGTTCTAAGAGGACTCGATTACACCATGGGACTGATCTCCCGCTCTCTGATTTAATCAATATGTTTTCAATCCGATTGCATTGTGCGAAATTAACTCGACGACTTGGCGAGGAATTTCGGTGCCATTTCGTACAGTCTAGTAAATGGATTACATTTTTATATTTTGTTTGCTGCGAGTTTTAGAGTTAATTAACGTCAAACAAAAAATAATACGTAAAATGTTTGTTTGAAATCGCTGCTGATAAATTGATTTAATAAACTTTGTGGCTGAATTAACCCGGCGCATCCACCATTTTAATCATGATTGATATTTTAGAGGCGAATATTTAATTGGGATGTTTTTATTATGGCATTGCACGATTTAATCTCATTTTTTGCAATGGCCTGCAATTTTATAATTATGTTGGCTACACTGACAATCTACTGACATACGACAGTGAGTTGAAAATTCCATTATTGACCGTAGAATAATTGAAAAATAAATATTGTTTTACAAAAGTTGTAAATACCAATCTCCTGCATCATCTCCAATGCACTATTTCAAAATATACCGGGTGTTTCAGAAGTGAGCTACATACAAACTTAGTTTTTTTTAATAGAACACCACAAATTTTGTGATAATCTTGATCTAAACTTGTATTGGTCGATTTTGCTTATTTTTTAACACAATTAAATTTATTAAAAAAAAACACACTTTTTTAAAAATGTATTACACAAAAACTAAGAACCCTAATTTAAAATTTCAAACTTAAAAAATGATAAAAAATAAAAGTTAATTTCAGCAATAATGCACATTATAGTAAGCTATCTCAGGAATTTAAAAATTCGCCATAAATATTAAAATCTGTTGTTTCAATGTAATAAACAGAGATCGGAGTTTTAGGAAAAACCTTATTTAAGTATCAAAAATGGTTGTAAAAAAATTATTAAAATCTGGTAATTTTAGAGACATTTTTGTAATTCCTATTGAAGGAAAAATAAAAACATAATTTATTTTACAGGTGCAGTTATTTTTTTTTTAATAAAATTTCTCTCACAAGAGAGATAAAGCTAAATCTCTCAGTAAATTAGACAGCTTTATCTCTCTTGTGAGAGAAATTTGATTTTTCTCACCGAAAACAATGGTATAATGTACAATAGTATAACATGAAATAAGATAAAATAAAATCTCGTATATCACACGTGATCAAAATGCCATTATAAAGCTTGTGATAAAACTGAAAGGTGAAACTGAAAAAACTATAGAACTGGAAAAAAATCAATAATAATTCGAAATATTGCAATCTAAATAAAAAATCAATACGTTTACCAAGCGACTAGAAAGCTAAAAAACTGAAAAGCTGAAATACGAAAATTTTAAAAACAGTGAGATTTAAATCCTTTAGAACTAAGTGACTCAAAGAGTAATAAATTAAAAACTATTGGACCGCAAAGTATACAAGAACACTTAAAAAATAGAAAACTGAAATTATATGATAAAACATTTAGGAAATGAATATGAAATATGGAGAAACTAAGAAACCAAAAACCTGAAATACTGAAAAATTTAAAAACTAAGAAAATATGAATTTGAAAAACTAGAAATCTGAAAAACAAAAAGTCTTTAGATCTGAGATAAAATAACTTTTAAATTGAAAAATCTAATGTATTGTTTTTAAATTAAGTTTTTATAAAAAGAAAATTAATAAATATTTTAAATTAGCAAAAGTGTGTCAAATATCTCCATTTTGAACAAAAAAAGTGCTAGTAAGTAAAGATCTTTTATTATTCGTAATTAAACGGTTATTACAAAAAAGAGCATTAAAAGTGTTAAATTTTTAACGCTTAATTCTTACAGTTAGACATGTTAAAGTAGTATATTATATTATAAGTGATAAGAAATACATAATTATATGCGAGTGAAAATTTTGACACTTGTGGGACACTTTTCACAAGCTTTATAAAGGCATTTCGATCACGTGTGATATACGACGTTTTATCTTACAGGTGCATTGTAAAAAAATCCAAGAAATTCAAATAAGTATTCGCCTGTAAGCCTGAGAGCTTTATTTCTCTTATAAGAAAAATTTGATTTCTCTAACTAAAACCATTTCGTACAATGTATCAAAATACTGCATCTGTAAGATAAAAACCATATTACTCCGGCGCCTCCACCAAAATTTTAAACAAGAAAGTTTAATAAAATCGTAATTTCTTCAAATAATTTTTTGAAACCTCTTCTCTTCAAAATGACTTTTAAAGCACGCATTTATCTTTACAATACTTTTTTCCTAAATTTGCTGAACGCATAAATATTGTCTAATAGTTAAATAAATTATAATAAAAAAGTCTTTCTATTTACAAAAGTCTTTCTATGTATCCACTTTTTTGAAAGATTTTTATTATTCTGTTCCATCTACATAGTTACATAAAACACCCATAAACCTAATTTACACTGATCCGGCAAGATTAGCGGTTGATTACTGTTAAAACAAAGCCGAATCTGTATTTTATGCCCCCTTGGGGTCCCTTTTTATATCCAGTACAGCTCCATTTGACTTTATAATATCCCTCTTCCGACTTTATAACAAACCTGACCAAAACATTTCCATTTAACAAAAGTTTGGAAACGTAAGCGATCTCTATTCGAAATTTATCTGAAAAGACATGATTACTTGTCGTCTCTGTGTTCGCTTGATTTCCCGTAATTCTCGTGGAGAACTTGGAAAGAACAGTGATCTGAAAACACAATTTCCCTTCACGACGAAAAACTATCGTTTGAAGGTATCTGTTCGATAAAATGTGTGACAGCACATTGTATTGAATATGACCGGTGGCTTGTTGGCACAAGTAAAAACAGCAACCGCAGTTTACGATAGGTTTACCAACAAACAACATGAGGAATTTTCGAATTTAATTTGTCGTAATGGATCGGGAATGTAGTACAAGCAGCCTGGAACAGGAATCAATAATTTCCATTATTCAAAATTACATTGAGATATCCTATTATAGTCGAAATTCACTAACTTGGATATTATTACAAAGTTACAATTGAGTTAGCCCTGTTTCTCGGACCTGGGGCGCACTAATACCAACTTAAATTTTTACCGGGGTGATTTATGCGGCGCTTAAATTAAAATTCTTTCGACAATTAATTTCCAAGTGAAACATATGGTGACAAAAGCGGCCGCAGGCTGCACGAATAGTTCGTTTATGTTGTCAGCACTGTGTCGGCGATATCAGTAAGAGTTTTCCCGACTCATAACGTATTTATAAGACGGCCTGCGGCGAAGAATGACAGTTTCGCCAATCGCCGCAAAAACTAGATTTACGAACGAAATTAATTTAATAAATGTACGACATAATCTGGACGTTTAAATATTATCGCAACAATTACAAACACATTTAGACAAAAACAAACTTGATGTTTTATGCAAATTTCGTTTATTACATAGTCGATAAAGTTTATTTGCCGTGTTTACGACTCCACTAAAAGCAGGGCTTTTAACGTTGTAAATTTATTAAGAAGACCTCAGACCTATGTATTTTTTCAAAGCGGTGACCTCGTTCCGTTATTAAATCATCTTTCAGGCTTAAAACAACGAATATTTTCCCTAAACCAACTTCTTAAATTTAATCAGATCCTCCTTTTGATAACGACATCCCTGCACAGTCTCTTCATAATTAATAACTGCCAAGAGCAGCTCGCGTCAATCACTCACGACCTTGTCTCCACACTGTAATTTTTCCAGCCCGATCTGTTGTAATCTCCCAACAACATGCATTTAACGTTGGCTGCCCTGCATGAACGCAGATTTGCGTGCTTAAGCTAATAATACCCCCCTATCTAAGTCAGATTATTCGATACGACAGCTCGAATCATTTCGACCTGATTAAACAATGAACCTCTAATTTTAATGATCTGTGAGGAAAAACACCGCTTAATTAATCTCCAAGAGATTAATCATCGCGATTTCATCGATTACACTCTGTTTGTGGGAGAGTTTTCAAGACGCTTCAGTGAAAAAATGCGACCTGCCATAACAATAGCAAATTTAGCGCCACTATCACTGAATCACTATAATTATAGCGTGTGTTTGACAGTGTGAGGATTGCTGCCGACATAATTAATGGCCACACATTGATTGCACCAACAGCCGTGACTTTGCTCAAGAATTAAAAAGCCCTAATGGGCTTTATTTACGACTTTATTCCGCTGAATCGAATAATAGAATTCGGCTAAAATAGAACGAAACGAAAAAATATATTATCCTAAATCAGTGTCAGGCTGGATGTCAGGACAAGCACGCACTGCTTGTTGTAAATTCGCAAAATTAATAACTAAAGACCGGATCTTGGAAAAATTATTAAATGCTTTTCTTGAAATTTTTAATAAATAGTTGTTTTGGTAAAAATGTAAATATTTGACACTATTTTATTTTTTCCTAATTGACTTGTATCCTGAATGTGTTTTAAACATCATTCTAAAGATGAGTGTAAACCACCTATTTTAAAATACGATATTTTGTCGTTTGTGAAATAATAACTTTTAATCAAATAAACTTTCGAAAAATATGATAAAACTGTGTTATTAATTAAAAAAAAAGTTTAGTTCGTTCACTTTTTTTATTCAGGAAGTTCAAAATTCGATGCCAGACTGACTGAGTTAGTAAACCATAATTAAATACAGGGTTGTTAAAAAGTAAAGATACAACTAAATATTTTCAGAACAGCACACTGAAATTCGGGAAACAGTTAAAAGTGTTTAAATTCTATCATCTGAGATCATTTTGAATTTTCTCCATCATTTATTCTGAAAATAAAAGGCTAACTTAATTCTTTTAATGGCACAAAGGGTCAAATTTAATGGTTTATAAGAGCAGTTTTTTCTGGATTTAGTGATGTAACATACACTCATCTTTTTTTATTAAAAGGTTAAAAAAAACTCAAAAATTTTGTTCTGGATTTCTGAAAAAGTAAAACAAAGTTGGCTTTGAAAATACTGTTATTAGCGATCTGTCACTTGTATATTAACCAAAAATTAAACTTAAAATTAAATTCGGAAGTAAAGTTACCGTTGGGGGCGCCACTGAGCTAGGTCGAAAACAGTAACCACAAATGGCGCGAAAATGTTTATTCGGATATTTTGAGCGTTGTACGAATTTTGAGGCTTCACAATTATTACATTGCCAATGCGGAATGACTATTGTATCTTTAGTGGAAGAAACGAATGTTGACAAATTAGAAATGACGAGGAAAACACGAATAACGAATGACTGTTTGGTTCACTTTCTTTATTGGAAAATTATTACAAAGACATTGAAAAGCCTACCTTTTGGCATAATTTACGTTTAAATGTATCAGCAGTTGTTAATCTTTATTGTAGTTTTGTAGATTTACCGAAGTTTTTCATGATTTTTTTAGTGGAAAAGTTCTAACCTAAAATTCAGACACTTCACTAATTTATTGGTTTTTTGAGCCCAACTTTGTGTTCGCTGTGATCCATTACTTATAATCTTTAATTAGACAACTGTTTGATAACACTTTGTAATCAAAATTTAAATATTTTTCACTTTTTATCCACTTTCAAGTTCCAACAATAAACACTTTATACCACGAAAAACCACAGAACCAAAGTGAACGCTAGTATTTACCACCACGTACTTTTAAAGTAATTCTTTCTATTGTAAGTAATTAACACTATACACGCAAAATTGTTGAACAATTCATTAAATGTCAGTTAAATGTGGCATTACGAAAATTTCTTTACTGTTTTCGACATAGTTCAAAAGTCATCACCAGAGAGCGTCTAGTTAATTTTATTTCCGAATAATTAGTTTAACAATGCTATTTTTAGGTAAAATTGAGTCTACTTGATTAACTATAAAAATTACGAAGTAAAATCTTTTCTGTAATTTTTTTCAAAAACTGTATGGGATAGATACAGAACGTATTGATAAAAGTCATTCTAAATATCGATGTTTTTTATTGCCGTTAAGAAAATAGGGTTATTCTATTTGAACAACTGAGTTATAGCAGTTTTGTGATAACCATTTTGAAACAATCATACTAGCCATGAATTTTGACAGTTGACAATTTTGAAAATTTTGAAAGACTCTTCAAACCTTCGTTTACCGAAAGCAAAAAGATTGTTCACTTTTCGCAAGGAGTTCAAGAACTGTGATATCTTAGATAAACCGTTGCAAACATAAATTTTAACAAAAAAATTGACATAAGTCAAAAACTATGACAGATAAGTACCAACAACTTGGCGTCAAGTTTTCGTAGTTCCGAAAGCTCAGCCATTTTGAAAATAATTTAGTTGATCTCAGAATTGATTTAGATCGTATACAAAATTTTAAAGCTATATTAAAAGGTAAAAAGTTGCTAATGTAGGCCCTAAAAGAATCACCCTGTATAATAGTCTAGTAAAAATAAAAATATTAATTGAATGAAAAAATACTGGTAAAACAAAAATGCTTAATTTTATTTTGTACTAGTATGTATTTCTGTACAGTATGAATGCAAATAAATTGAAAAATTCTTTCAGAAAAACGAACTAATTTTAAAATTTTAGGTTCAATGATTACTTCACTTCTTTACAGCTTTTTTGTGCAATAGTTTTGCAATAATTTTGTTGTTTAAAATATTAAATATTAAAATAAAGTTTTAAACTTCCTAAATATCCGCTCTCTACTAATAACAATATGAATTACGAGAATTTTGACTTGGCTTTCGTCGTTATATCGGTGTAACGTAAAACATCTGCTACCTTATCCCTGATAATCAAAAGTGATAAGACACGCACGGTTATTTTCCGCATTGTCGTAACAATACCACAAATGACCATTCTCGTTGTAACTTTCAGTTAAACACTTTATGCTTATTTAAATAAATGATATCCACTTTCCATTGATTTTTCAATAATATATTCTGTTTGTGGAGAACTCTCAAGTATTGAAGTTCAATTTATACGCCTGAATATTTCGCATTGCTGAAACACCCGGTTTTTACGCCACCAACTTCTAAAAGACAAGTTCTGAATAACGTAACGTGATTGATTTCTGTAAGTAAATTGTGTTTGAATTTTTGCACTTGCGGGAACATTGTAATTATGCGGAAATAAAGGGCAGGTAATCAATAATCTCATTACGAATTCAAAATCTCCACATAGATACGGAGCCGGAGGCATAAATTATCCATAAACTAATACAAGTTTAAATTGAACAACTAGTGCCAAATTACCTGGCGTTATCTACTTTAATTCATTAAATCCGGTCTAGGAAATAATGTCTTGGCGCAGCTGAAGCTCGCCGATATTTTTGCATTTGCATGAAGAAGCCGTTTAGCCAAGTACTCATGTATGATAATTCGGCGGAATTAATCAGGCATGTAGTTTGTTAAAAATTTAAAGCGTAATTCTTTTCATTAGACTCCGGCAACAACAAGCTCAGCTTGAGGGTACGTGACTGCTTCCATTTTATAATGCTGCAGTCAACAAGTTTCCAGATTAATCGGTTTGGCGAAAATCGATGATTTCAGAAGACGCTGCATTCGACAGCTCCGCCCAAAGCTCGGCTATTGTTGCAGCAAAAAATTAATTCACAAATCAAGCCGCAGCTGATTAAAAGCTCGCACTCGTGCCATAATCTTAAACACAGTTATTTGTGTCAGTGGAGGAGTAATTTCGCCGGCGAGTCCTGAGATAAGCCTGTAAAACATCCAAAACTCATTACTAGTCAGGTCTCGCAATGTGGCATCGCTACGTTCCCTGAATCCTTAAAGAAATATGTATTTTCTTTTTTTGTCTAAAACACGTAAAAGTTTATTGGAACGATATTTCCGTGCGTGCGAGTCGATATTTTACACTCAATCAAAAATTCATCTCCAAATGTGACTTTTCTATGAGATTCAATCAGCTCGGACGTCCCCCGAATCGTGAAAATTTTCCAAATAAAGAGCGTTCGGTTCGTCACTCCCAATTATTCAAAATAGATAATAACCACTTGTTGAGGGAGATCGATTGGGGCACGATTACGCATTGTGTGGCACAAAAAGCGTAATAATTAAAGAGTGGACACATGTTGTTTTGGGAAAACAAGAGAATTAGGAAATTATAGTGTGGCAATCCCTTCAGACAGCCACTATAAAGGAAAATCATTTAACGAATGTAGCTTTTTACTGTCAATAAATTTCACCGACAAACTTCCAACACGAAATTTTATTGAATTCTTCGTCTCAAAGGACATGCACTAGGCGAGACGTCGGTGATGATATATGGGCCCAAATTTCGCGAATCGCACCGACAACAATTTTATGCCAATATTTATTTCAATTAAAATAAATAAAAAAAAACAATTAGTTTTATTCATTTTGTTCGGACTCAAATATTTTCATTTTTCACACTTGATTTAGCGTTATACGTATTAAATTGAATATTATCAAATTATCAAATTACCATAAATACAATATATTTTTAAAATAGTTTTCTAAATAGCGTAATTCAAATGTACCGTACCGTACAATCACTCGCATGGTTTTAGAAACCATTTAGTTACATTTTAAAACAAAAAATACCAAAATAAACTTTTTTTGTGTTTTTTATTTATAAGCAAAGGTTCATCTATGAACAGATATTCTTGGTAGTCATTTTTTAGTTTTAAGCGAGAAATTGCCTAAGAAATAGAATATATTTTCTCTCAAATATAATTTGGGTAGAATATATAAAAATTACAATAATTTAATTTATTATTATTAATTAATTAATCTAATTAATAATGTTTAAATTAATAAGATTGAAACGATTGAGAGAGGTTGGTAAATAAAAATAAAGATAACTGATAAAATTATATTTGAAGATTTAATTAAGGTTAGTTTTTTTTTTGGTTTTTTGCTTATATCTCAAAAACTGTTATTTCTATGAATTTTTATCTTTTTACCAAAATTAGCTGACAAAATTGTTTCTTGCATTTTTTTTTGTAGGACTAACCATAAGCGAGTTATAAGATTGGATATAAATAATCTTAAAAAAAAATTGCTTTAAAAGAAAATGTTTGAAAAACTGAAAATAAACTAAATTAATTGGGTCCAACACTTTATTAGAGGTAAAAAAAGAGACATGGAAGCCGCTGAAGTCTTCAGAGCTGTCTTTGGATGCTGCATTTTCCTCTTTGTCTCAAACATTTTTTACTAAAATTAAAGTTAAAATTAATTGTTGTAGGACTAACCGTAAGCGACTTTTTCTACTAATCTAAGAAGGTAATTTTATGTCTCCCAGTGAGAGAGGTTAAAACATCAATGTACAATAATAAAAAGTAAAGACAATATTGAAAATAATAAAAACCAAATCAGTGATCAAATCTCGTAAGAACACTAAGGTAAATAGTAAATTTGTGTCCCTTTTAATACTTTCTATCACCATTTAGAAGAATGTCCGACCCTTTTAAATCACTGTGTATAAATTGGTACTATTTTGGCCCCAGTTTAAGACAAAATTAAGTACAGAATAAATTTATTTATATATTTATATATTATATATTATTTATATATTACATATTTCTTAGTCTATCACAAAATGTTTAAAATTTCTTGATTGACAATTTATAAAATGATCTTCAAAATCGTTCAACACTGAAGACGAAAACGTGGTTAATAAAGAATGAAATCAAAATAAACCAAGATAAAGATTTGGCGAGAAAACTACAAATTTTAGTTGAGACATCCTGTATATTACCTGTATTTAAAAATTTTTAAGTCCGTACTATGAGGAAAAAAATAAAAAAATAGAAAATTAAACCCCTGTCTTAAAAACGATAAATCTCTGAAATAATTAACTGTCTCAGACTTGATTGAAAGAAAACTACTAACAGAACATAAAGTTTTATTGGAATTTTGTTTGAAAACCTCTATTTTTTATTCTCAATACGAGTAGGCTGTAAAGCACTAAAGAAGTGCACTAATGTAATTACTAATTAAGGTTAAAAAATACAAGAACAAAGGTCGTAGCAACAAACTGGCAATTCAGTTCATTAATAATATTATGATCTGCTGCTAATTGTGATTATTATTTATTTATTTATTTATTTATTAGATGCAAATGCAGAGATATTGTTTAATGACGAGCTGTTTGAGAATAGTTATCTAAATATTAATTTTAAAAATTTTGTTCTAGATAAAAAAATTGTTAAGCATATACTGCGTGAATTAGTAATAAAAATATTAAAAATAAATAACACAAAAACAATTATAATATATTCTACATAAAACGGTCAGTATAGAAGCTTTTAGGGCTACATCAGAAACTTTTTAACCTTTTTAACTACTAGAAATTGGCGCCAACTTTATAAGATTTAAAATAGTAATCAAATATTTTTAATGCATTTTTGAATACGTCCCTTAAACCTGAGTAAAATGTACTTTAGTTGTTTGTACTTGTAAACTAACTTAAACTTAAGTTACTTGTACTTATCTGTCGTAAATTTTGACTTATGTCAATTTCTTTATACAAATTTTTATGTTCATTTAAAATATCACAACTCGTAAACTCTTTATAATAAGTAAATATTTTTTTGCATTTGATATCCAAAGTTTCGAGGGCCTTCTTAAATCTTCAGGATTGTCGAACTGTCAAACTGCAAGGCTACTATGATTTTTTTAAAATGATGCTTAAAAAATAATTATAAAACAGTTTTTTCAAATAGAATGACTTTATTTTTTTAATAGCAATCAAAAGACCATCGATTTTTAGCAGACTTTTGTTAACATCTATATCTATTTCACACAGTTTTTAAAATAATCGCAAAGAACAGAATTTTGACTCATTATTTTCGTTTCAAGTAAACTTTTCAAAAATACGATAAATCTGTGCTATTAATTAAAAGAAACGTCCTATTTGTTTACCATTTGTGTTCAAAAAGTTTAAAATTCGATGCCTTTACTATAATTACTAAAACTATAATTAAATATTAATATTTTATTGCTTATTCGATAATAAACCAGCTAAAAACTCAACAAAATATTAAAGTTTGACAATTGTTGACCATCTTACAAGGTCTTCTTGATTAACTATAAAAATTACTAAGTAAAATTCGTTTTTTGTGATTTTTTTCAAAAACTGCATAAGACAGATATAGGACATATTGATAAAAGTCACCGTAAATATCAATGTTCTTTCCATTTTCGTTAAGATAATAGAATCGTTCCACTTAAAAAAACTTAATTATAGCAATTTTTTGAAGACCATTTTGAAAAAATCATACTAGCCATGAATTCTGACAACTGGCAATTTCGAAAATTTTTAAAAAAAATTCCAAACCTTCGGTTATCAAATACAAGATATTTATTTATCGCAAAAAACACAAAGGCTGTGATATCTTAGACAAACCCATGCAAAATAAAAATTTAAAAAAATTGACATATGTCAAAAACTATGACTGATAAGTACCAACAACTTGGGTAATTTTTACTCAGCTTGAGAAGGTGAATTCAAATATAAAATAAAAATATGTAGTTACTATTTAAAATTTTAAACTTGTCGCCAATTTTTTGTACTTTCGAAAGCCCAGCTATTTTGAAAATAATTTAGTTAAACTCAAAATAGTTAATTTGAATCGTATACCAAATTTTAAGGCTCTAGTTATATTAGAATCTAAAAGAAACACCCTGTATGGTTAGTACCCAGTTATGACCAAATTTTGTTCGTCTCAAGTTACGAAAGATCAAAGTTTAAGATTTACATTGCATGAACCATGAGAAGGGTGATTTTTTGTTTTGTCCCTTCGGAGCTAGCATCTGGCTCAGAGCACCATGTTTAACATACAGATTTTGTAATTCATTACCACCTCTTATTAATTATTTCATGTCACTGTTCAATTAAACACATTGTAATTATAAATTATCTAGTCCTGCCTTATTCAAAACTGGCTCATCCGAATGATTGTCATTTATTGATCAACTGCCCCCGTTCTGTGTATTGTACGGCAGTTTTTATCAAGAGAATATTATTTTAAAGTCGGTTTGTTTCCCTTGGAGAGTACGCCTTGAACACAAACACAGTTATTTTTAAAAGCTCACGTCACAAGCTCATTGTGATTAGGGAGATAGTGGCTTAAAAGAGTGCAGCGCAAATGCAAATAAATTTCGCCATAATTTCCGTAATATACAATTTCCTGTTTAGCGAAAAATCTGAATATAAATCGCCGCCGCTTAACCCACTTAAAAATCACACACCCGACAATAAAGTTTACGTTTTAAGCTTCCCAGCGAACCAATCTCGAAACACAGCACAACATCAAAAGAAAATCGGAATTAATTATGAAGTCGAGGCGGTCTCTTATTAGTTTCGCTTTTTATTTCAAACTTTCGCCAAGTAAATTAGTTTCATTCATTGTGAAAAATTTCCACGTAGCTTGTGAACAGTAGTGATATCGTTCGTGCACAACACCAAACTAAATAATTCAATCTTGTCGTAATATTTTTCTGTCGACGGCCAATGCCTAATACATTTTTTATGGACCAGTAAAATGCGATATAAATCAGGGGAACACCCGCGATAAAATTAAGCCGATGGGCTGTCAAATGTTGCAGTGAATAGATGGCTTTTAATAAGGAGTGTTGCATACGAAAGCTATTCGGAGCGCCCCTGCGATACATCATACTTTACGCGAAATGATATACAGGGTGACCAAAAACTGACGCACCAACTCAGTGGTACGTTGTTAAGAAGTATGTGTAGATTACGGGAAAAATCTTGAAAAAATTTCTAAAGTTGTATTTTAAAAAATCTGTAGCTATAAACTTATTTTGTTAACTTCTTCAGTTTTTATTATTCTTCAATGTTTTTATGTTTCACACCAAGTAATCGTTCCCTAACAAAACGATGAATAATTATTTTTAAATCTACTATCAGACTTTGGCAGTTTTTTAAATTTAAAAAAAATAAAATTTATCAAAAAAATCACAATTTGTAGATGTGCCTATATTGGGAGAGTTGGGACACTGAATGTCAATTTTCGAAATTTTGTTTCATATACGTCGGTTGGAATGCGTAAAAAAACAAATTGGGATAGAAATCAGTGGTGTTACACTGAAATTTGAAGAAAAGTCAAATAAATTTGTCAAAAAATGTTTCCATTTTTCGTCGACTAACTGCGTTTAGAAATGGTTTAGACTGGCAGTCGTCGTCAATTCACTGTTTTTTTTTTATATGAACTCCAAATTTTAAAAAAGATTTCTTTGCAAGTACAAGAATTTTACGTCTAAACTCTTCATCATAAACATTTTTTCCTTAACTTTAAGAAATGGTAATCGTCGATGAAAGAGAGAGAAATTGAACCTTTCCTGCCAAGTTTTACGTTTATTATTAACAAGCATTTGGAAAAGTGGATTGTCTAAATAATGTTATGTACAAAATCTATGAGATTTTGGGAATTTGTCTATGCATTTACAAAATACGTAGGTACTTGAACCCAAAATTGGTTCTAATTTTTAGGAAAGTTGAACTTGTCGCTGCTTGGCCGCCTTTAGCATCTACGTGAACTTTAGATTCTGTTCCAAATTTTAAAGTTATTGGGAATTCACGATTTTGTTACGTTTTTCATACGAGAACACCTTCAATATCATTTTTTAGAAAATTTAAAAAGACGACAGGAAATATGAAGGGTTCTTGATGACCAATTTTTGGGACGAGATGTTTAACTAAAAATTGTGACTGAAAGAAAAGCATTTTTAGCATTGAAGTATGTTTTAAGTTATGTATTTAATATTAAAATAAATATCGAAAAATTTCTGAAATGTGAACAATAATATTGGTAGGTATTCAATTATTTTTTTTTTTAAATAGTAATCCCAAAATTTCTACGTTTTCTACGTCCCTGGTTAAATTTGACGTAAAATTATGTCATTTTATGCATTTGACAAAAATTATAACCTTGAAATTATTTTCGACATAAACCTCTGACATAAGTTACTAACAAAAATTTTAATAAAAAAGGATAGAAATATATACTTTATCCACATAATACAAAATTGCCTCCGTTTGACGTTCAGTGTCCCAACTCTCCCAATAAAGGAACTCTAGATGTGCCAACACTGGGCATTATTTCCTAGGAAACCATTTCAAAAATAATTTATTTCTATTCGGAAATAAAATTAACTAGACGCCCTCTGGTGATGACTTTTGAACTATGTCGAAAACAGTAACTAAATTTTCGTAATTCCACATTTAATTGACAGTCTATGAATTGTTTAATTATTTTAAAGAGAATTACTTTAAAAGTAAGTGGTGGTAAATACTAGCTTTGACTTTGATTCTGCGGTTTTTCGTGGTATAAAGTGTTTATTGTTGGAATTTGAATGTGGATAAAAAGTGAAAAAGATTTAAATTTTGATTACAAAGTGTTATTAAACAGTTGTCTAATTAAAGACTATAAGTAATGGATCACAGCGAACACAAAGTTGGGCTCAAGAAACCAATAAATTAGTGAAGTGTCTGAATTTTAGGTTAGAATTTTTCCACTGAAAAAATCATGAAAAACTTCGGTAAATCTACAAAACTACAATTAAGATTAACAACTGCTAATACATTTAAACGTAAATTATGCCAAAAGGTAGGCTTTTCAATGTCTTTGTAATAATTTTCCAATAAAGAAAGTGAACCAAACAGTCATTCGTTATTCGTGTTTTTCTCGTCATCTCTAATTTGTCAACATTCGTTTCTTGCACCAAAGATACAATTGTCATTCCGCATAGGCGATGCAATAATTGTGAAGCCTCAAAATTCGTACAACGCTCAAAATATCCGAATAAACATTTTCCCGCCATTTATGGTTACTGTTTTCGACCTAGCTCAGTGGCGCCCCCAACGGTAATTTTACTTCCGAATAAAATTTGAGTGATTCTCTCTAATGTAAGCAATTAACACCATACACGCAAAATTGTTAAACAATTCATTAAATGTCAATTAAATGTGGAATTACGAAAATTTCGTTACTGTTTTCGACATAGTTCAAAAGTCATCACCAGAGGGCGTCTAGTTAATTTTATTTCCGAATTGAGATCACGACTGTTAGACAACGTTGCCACAATTCATTTATTGAAAATTCGTTATTTATCAATAATTTTAATACAAAGAATTTTTTTACTATTTTTACCTTTATATGTAACCAGTTCTCTACCACACACCATTGAGTTGGTGCGCCGGTTTTTGAGCACCCGGTAATTTCGGTAAATTCGGGCTGGGTGATTTAGATAATCGTGGGTGGGCGTCACGCGAAATTATAATTAGGGTGGATCCCCTAATATGTCTCATTTGCGTCGTAATGACCAGAAAAAGCACCCCTTTATCGCGCAACCGATCCGGTTTCATTTAAATAAACTTGAGCGCACGTTAAAGGATTTCTCGGATAAAAATTGCCCGTCCAAGTGAAAGACTCAAAATCCGAAAGCAATTGAAAAGGATCGGTAAATTTCTGATAAAAGTGCATGTCCTCGGCGTAATTGTTTCGGACCGGATGTGAGCTTCGGGCCGAAATCACGTTTGTCCGTTACGTGGTATCCGCTTTAACGGACTTATTAAAAATAAAGAAGAAGAGTCAATTAGGGGCGTTTAGCGCGGTCTAGGATCCTATTACTTTCCTCTAAACTCACTAAAATTATCGGGAGTTTGGCGGAATATTGCACGGCATATTTTGCATAGAAATAGGGCGTTAAATTAGAATTTCAAAATAACTCAGCCAAGAATTCGACAAGGTTGGATGGGCGGGTTGTGTAACAATTTTTACCTCCAAGTGTTTACACTACGTGTATAATGTCGTAAAATTTCCCGGAGGACTAGTCGAAAGAACTTGAACAAATACCACTTTTATTCCACGGGCGAACACTATTTATGTTTGCGATTTGTTGGAGTAATTAAAATATTGCGAGCTTTTGTAAGTGCTCATCTAAAATTTTTATGGCTTTCGCCACAAAGCAATAAAAGCATTGTTTCGAAATCACTCTTGTTTCTGTTCAAGGAGCGTTAAGCCTTCTCCCCACAAAAGGAGATTGTATAAGAGCAGCTATTGCCACTCGAGACAATTGAAATTCTTCCCCTAATTTAGAGAAAAATCTAAACTGGCAACATCCCACTTGACAATTTCCCGTCAACATCGACGATAATTAACCTAATCGATTTGTAAATCGAAAAATAAAAAAATGTAAAATATTTTGGGAGGTGATAACATGAGACCAAAAATGAGCTGAATTAGAGCAGACTGTACCTGTGAAATAAGTACTAATTTTTTTTACCTTTTTTATTTTCAGTAGATTTTTTTATCTAAAAAACTTTATTTACGTATCAAAAACCAAAAATAGTTATTAAAATCTGGTAATTAAGGATACATTTCATATTAATTTCTACTGAAGGAGAAAAAACAAATATTTTATTGCAATAAAATTCATTATAAAAAAAAACATAAAATTTTTTATTGCACAAAAAAAGCTGTAAAGAAGTTAATTAATCATTGAACCTATATATTGCCTTAAATTTGCTGTTGTAAAAATTTTTCAGTTCTATTTACATACAGTTAACATTAATTTTTTTTTGATAGTTTGTCACTAACAAACTTGCCCACAACACTTGAACTATTTTTTTTACAAGAATTTACAATTTATTCTCGAGTTCAAGAGTTTCAACAAGGTGAAAGTCCTACTATTTCTTCTTTGTTATGTTATTTACTAATATTTCAAATAAAAATAAATAATGGTGTGCTTTTGCAAAAACTTGCAAATTTTGAGGATCAAAAAACAGTGAACTCTTAAAACATAAATTCGTATACAACTAGACAATTGAAATTTTTCCCCCATATTTAGAGAAAAATCTAAACTGGCAACATCCCACTTGACAATTTCCCGTCAACATCGACGATAATTACGAATTATGCAAACTAGAACCTAATCGATGTGTAAATCGATATATAAAAAATGTTAAATATTTTAGCAGGTGATAACATGAGACCAAAAATGAACTGAATTAGAGCAGACTGTGTCTGTGGAATTTTAGCCATTCGAAAATTGTCAAATACCTGGAAAATCAACTCACTGTGTGGAAATACGTACTAATTTTTTTTACCTTTATTTATTTTCAGTTCATAAACTTTATTTACGTATCAAAAACCAAAAATAGTTATTAAAATCTGGTAATTAAGGATACATTTCATACTAATTTCTACTGAAGGAGAAAAAACAAAAATTTTATTGCATTAAAATCCATTATAAAAAAAACATAAAATTTTCTATTACACAGAAAAAGCTGTAAAGAAATTAATTAATCATTGAACCTAAATATTTTTTTTAAATTTGCTGTTGTAAAATTAGTTCTTTTTTCTGTAAAAATCTTTCAGTTCCATTTCCACTAGTACAGACTAAAATCTGTCATTTCTAGCATTACAAATATTTTTTTATCTAATAATTATTTGTGCTTTCAGTAGATTTTTTTTGGATAGTTTGTCACTTACAAACTTACCTACAACTCTAGAACTATTTTTTTTTTTAAATTTACAATTTATTCTCGAGTTCAATAGTTTCAACAAGGTCAACTATTTCTTCTCTGTTATGTTATTTACTAATATTTCAAATAAAAATAAATAATGGTGTGCTTTTTTAAGAACTTGCAAATTTTCATAATTAAAAGACAGTGAACTCTTAAAACATAAATTCCTATAGAACATTTCTAGTTGCAAAAAAAAAAAATTAAAACTTCTAAAACTGAAAAGGTAAGTAACTTTAATGCTGAGAAACTAAAAACCAGAAAAACTAAAAAATTAAAATAATGACATTGAAATTCTGAAAAAGTAAGAAACTATATAACTATAGAACTGGAAATGAAAGTAAAAAATCAACAGTTTTAGGTACACTAGAAATCAAAAATCTTAAAAACTGAAGTAAAAAAAATTTAAATACAGTGGGATAAAAGTTATGTAGAACTAATTAAGTGATTGAAAGAGTGAGAAATTAAAAAATTATAAAACTGCAAAGTCAAAATATTAAGAAAATGGAAAACTGAAATAGTGAAAGCCACGAAAAACTGAAAAATCTGAGAAATTAATATAAAATAAAAAATATGGGTAAATTAAAAAAAGCTGAAATACGTACTGAGAAACTTAAAAAGTGTGTGATTAAAACACTAAGAAACAAAAAACTTAAAATTTTCTGTTGCACAAAGCTATAAAAAAAAATAAAAAAACTAAAAAGCTGAAACACAAAATAACTATTAAATAATAAAACTGAAATTTTGAAGAACTAGGCGACTGAAAAACTGTATAACAAGAAATGAGAAATACTAATAAATTAAAAAAACTAAAAAGCTTAAACACAAAAAAACTAAAAAGTAATGAAACTCAAATTTTGAAGAACTAGGCGACTGAAGAACAGTAAAACAAAAAATAATCTACATCTGATTAAAAAATCAAATGACTAAGATGCTAAAAAACTGAAAAGCTGAAATAAAAAAAAATAATAAAAACAGTAAGATTGAAATTTTGTAGAACTAAGTGGCTGAATAAGTAATAAGTTGAAAAACTACAGAACAACAAAGTAAGAACATTATGAAAATGGAAAACGAAAAACTGAAAAATTTTAGAAATAAATATAAAATGTGGAAAAATTAAAAAACCAAAAAGCTGAAATACTGAGGTTAAAACACTAAGAAACTATGAGATTGAAAAACTGAAAACTTGAGAAACAAAAAATTTCTAAATGTGGCATAAAATAACTATTAAATTGAAAAATCTGAACCATTGTTTTTAAAGAAAATTCTAATAAAAAATATTGTTTTTTAAATTGGCATCCTGAGTTGTCAATTCCCGTCAACACGTGTACACCGACGATATGCCGTAATTACGGATTATGCAAACTAGAACCAAATCGATTTGTGTGGCAGTATGTCTCCGTTCCGAGCACTTTGGCGGCAAACTTGTCCATTGCATAAAAAGGAAATGAAACGGAACCGAAACGGTCCTGACAGGAAACTGTTTTCGGTGCAAAAAATCGACGTTTTCATTCAGACCGAATGCTCAGCCCGCAAAAACTCACGACTACCAGCCCGACCACTTTAATAAAACAAATCGACAATAATTTACAACGGAGCACTGGATATTCGGATGTAAACAGTGCATCTCTTGGAAAAGCGCCATTTCTCACTTTGATGCCGTTTGACAAAAGGACTGGTTTGCAATTTAAATTCGTTGGCGCCGGCTTTATAATTTATTGCAACACAATTTAAGAATTGTGATCAATATCGCACTGGCAACTGTACGTGAAAAAATAACTGGGTTGGGAAGCTTTCGCAGAAAATACTATTGTGGGCATAATTAGACGGTGTTAGGTGTAAACATTTTTACTAGGGTTTCTTTAGGTCAAAATAACGCAATTAACCCTAATTCGCTCAGTAATAAACAGCTTTCTTTAAAAAGGAGTGTTAAAGAAAATATTTTTATTTTTAGAAAAAGCTCCTTTCAGCAAGATAATTTTTTATGCATTAAAACAATTTTGTTTTCGTTCTTCTGAAATAGAGACAACTAAATTTAACTAACAAAGTGTAAAACCGCGTGTAAAAAGCGAAAAGTATGACGATTACAGCGCTTTACATGCAGTTTTTTTAGAAACAATAAGACTCAATATAAAAATTAAAAAACCAGTATACAGGTCTTTTGACTGCTGTTAAATATTTACCATATCGATCTTGCGATTTAATTTTTTAAGCTCACTGTTTATAATTATTAATTTATTATTAATTTATAATAATTGTTTACACATCCGGATTACGATTTCGGATATAAATAGTTTTTTCAACGTTAAAAAAAACTCGATAGTTATTAGCCGGAGTCTAAAATTGTTCGCACACAAGAATTCCAAAAAAAAATCATCATCATTTTCCATAAAAAAAAATATACAGTTATATCTTACGTGAACAATTATGTGCTCTTGGTGCTTTCCTTTTGCAGCATTATTTTTTTATTCCTCCTGGGTTGTTACAAATCTTTTTACTTATTTCTACTTTTGTTTTAGAAAAATTGACAGACCTGATTTGATTTCTCGTCTTAAAAGTGGCGCTTTTACCATTGAAGCTTTGATTAGCGTAAAACGCAAATATTTTGCACAAATCAGCTCAAAATCCGCCCAATTAAGTCAAAAAACACAAATTAAAAATCAGCAAATTAGGTCGAAAAAACATTTTCTTCTAGCGATTTAGCATTTTTGTAATCAAAAAAACTTTGATAAGTTCTCTCATTATTCACATCATTTTATTCAAAAAAAAAACTGAAGAAAGTAAATTAACCATTGTTTAGTAATTTTTCAAATGTGTAAAATGATTTTTTGAATAACAAATAATACCTCAATTTTAAAATTTTATGATCTTCTGCACGTTTTTGTTTTAAAGTCTTAAAAAACTTTGGCGAATTTCAACACAAATCTTCCGCCAAATGATCAAATTTTGTGTTTTTTATAGTTTTTATTCAAAAATAATAAAAAGTATTGAAACTATATAAGTTTTTCAAGCATTTTTGCACAAAAACTACTAAACTAACATTGCCACCATTGCATTATTCGTTAACTTTTTTGTAATTTCTGTTCATTTTTCAGTCATTTTCAATCTTTCAGATGATCAAATGATCAAAAATGATCAAATTTTGTGTTTTTTTATAGTTTGTAGTCAAAAATAATAAAAAATATTAAAACTATATAAGTTTTTCAAACATTTTTGCACAAAAACTACACCATTGCATTATTCGTTAACTTTTTTGTAGTTTCTGTGCATTTTTCATTCATTTTTAATCTTTCAGGAAGGGCAATGCTCATACCTTGTTTTATAGAAAATAACATTGTAGAAAAATTCTGAAGAAATTAACATACATACCATGCGATTATTTGAATTAAGTGTTATAATTAGAGTGCAAACTGAGGGAAAAAATGTAGGTATTCTAATTAATTATGACCGTTCAAAACGTTATTCTTTGACTCTTCGGCTGGATTAATTATTATCACAATCGGCGTTTTTATCAAAGTTACAAAATTGATAAAGCCTACTCTAGTTACAAATTCAAATGACCACACGGTAGAAAAATATAAAGCACTTGATCGCAATCGCTGATTTTTGCGCGACTATTAGTTTTTAAAATGCAAATACAGTAAAAAATACGTTTGACAAACTCACCTTGAATATTTCAAGTAAGAATAAATGACTCTTGTCTGATATAAGCTTTGCTGAAAAATGTTTCCTTTGAGTCCAAAGAACTATTAATCCCTTTTTATTAAAAGAAAAAGCCAATAATTAAAACATAAAATTTAAAACAAAAATGACGCCACAAAATATTGTAAATCCTACTGTCTGCGCCAATTAATTCCGTAAAGAACACGACTTGCATTCAGAAGTTACATAAAAATAATTATATTGGACTGAATTGTCTACACTGGTGGTACATACGACTCTTCTTTTAGTTTTTTGAACCCTAATTACGTTAGTGCATGTCCTACTCACACCTGTGTTTCAGCCCACTCGTGTCGAGAATGAAACAAAAAGATCTTCAAATAAAATTTTACACAACTTTATGTTCTGTTAGTGGCACTAGGTTTTTTATTTTAATCGAATCAGGTTGTTCAGACAAGTTTTCGAGTTTAGATTTTTTTAATGTTTATTAAAAAATGTACTTTTTTGTACTTTATATTCGTCGCTGACCAACTTTTAAATTAAATGAAATACAGTCTACAATCGTTATTAGTTATTACTAAAACAAAAATCACTAAATTCTCGCTTCAATACTCAAATGAGAAAAACTAAATAAATCGTAGTTCTGGCACATCTTAAGACTGACTGTCGCGGATTTGAATAAATACCGGAATTAGTCGTGGAAGTGCCTTTTGTTTGCGGAGGAACTTTGTGTTGTTGGAATAAATATTGGTATTGCATTTTTGGGGAATTGTGTTGGTGACATGGCATCAATTTCCCTCAGTATAGGAAAATCCAGCAAGTAAAGTAAGCCATGTAACCTTTGCATGTCAGGTCAGGTCAGGTCAGGTCACATGCATACCATGCGATTATTTGAATTTAGTGTTATAATTAGAGTAGGCGGTTTTTTGTTTTTATAGTTGATAAATTAGTGCAAACTGAGGAAAAAATGTAGGTATTCTAATTAATCATGACCGTTCAAAACGTTATTCTTCAGCTGGATTAATTATTATCACAATCGGCGTTTTTATCAAAGTTGAAAAATTGATAAAGCCTACTCTAGTTACAAATTCAAATGATCACACGGTAGAAAAATATAAAGTACTTGATCGCAATCGCTGATTTTTGTGCGACTATTAGTTTTTAAAGTACAAGTACAGTAAAAAATACGTTTGACAAACTCACCTTGCATATTTCAAGTAACAATAATTGACTCCTCCTGTCTGAAACATGTTTACTTTGAGTCTAAAGAACTATTAATCCTTTTTCTTAAAAGAAAAAGCCGATAAAACAAAAGTTTGTCTTGTGTCGAGATATAAAGTAAGCATTAAAACATAAAATTTGAAACAAAAATGACGCCACAAAATATTGTAAATCCTACTGTCTGCGCCAATTAATTCCGTAAAAAACACGACTTGCATTCGAAAGTTACTTAAAAATAATTATATTGGACTGAATTGTCTACACTGGTGGTACATACGACTCTTCTTTTAGTTTTTTGAACCCTAATTACGTTAGTGCATGTCCTACTCGCACCTGTGTTTCAGCCCACTCGTGTCGAGAATGAAACAAAAAGATCTTCAAATAAAATTCTACAGAACTTTATGTTCTGTTAGTGGCACTAGGTTTTTTATTTTAATCGAATCAGGTTGTTGAGACAAGTTTTCGAGTGTTGATTTTTTTAATGTTTATTAAAAGTATACTTAAAATTTTTGCTTAAGCTAAAAACACATAATAATACACGAGATCTATATTCGTCCCTGACCAACTTTTAAATTAAATTACTAACACAAAAAATCATTAAATTCTCGCTTCAATACTCAAATGAGAAAAACTAAATAAATCGTAGTCCTGGCGCATCTTAAGACTGACTGTCGCGGATTTGAATAAATACCGGAATTAGTCGTGGAAGTGTCTTTTGTTTGCGGAGGAACTTTGTGTTGTTGGAATAAATATTGGTATTGCATTTTTGGGGAATTGTGTTGGTGACATGGCATCAATTTCCCTCAGTATAGGAAAATCCAGCAAGTAAAGTATGCCATGTAACCTTTGCACGTCAGGTCAGGTCAGGTCACATGCATACCATGCGATTATTTGAATTTAGTGTTATAATTAGAGTTGGCGGTTTTTTGTTTTTATAGTTGATAAATTAGTGCAAACTGAGGGAAAAATGTAGGTATTCTAATTAATCATGACCGTTCAAAACGTTATTCTTCAGCTGGATTAATTATTATCACAATCGGCGTTTTTATCAAAGTTGAAATATTGATAAAGCCTACTCTAGTTTCAAATTCAAATGATCACACGGTAGAAAAATATAAAGTACTTGATCGCAATCGCTGATTTTTGTGCGACTCTTAGTTTTTAAAGTACAAGTACAGTAAAAAATACGTTTGACAAACTCACCTTGCATATTTCAAGTAACAATAAATGACTCCTCTTGTCTGAAACATGTTTACTTTGAGTCCAAAGAACTATTAATCCTTTTTCTTAATAGAAAAAGCCAATAAAACAAAAGTTTGTCTTGTGTCAAGATGTAAAGTAAGCATTAAAACATAAAATTTGAAACAAAAATGACGCCACAAAATATTGCAAATCTTACTGTCTGCACCAATTAATTCCGTAAAGAACACGACTTGCATTCGGAAGTTACATAAAAATAATTATATTGGACTGAATTGTCTACACTGGTGGTACATACGACTCTTCTTTTACTTTTTTGAACCCTAATTACGTTAGTGCATGTCCTACTCACACCTGTGTTTCAGCCCACTCGAGTCGAGAATGAAACAAAAAGATCTTCAAATAAAATATAGTTTTCGACTTTTGATTTTATTAAAAATGTACTTAAAATTTTTGCTTAAACTTAAAACACAGATAATAATACACGAGATCTATATTCGTCCCTGACCAACTTTTAAATTAAATTACTAACACAAAAAATCATTAAATTCTCGCTTCAATACTCAAATGAGAAAAACTAAATAAATCGTAGTCCTGGCGCGTCTTAAGACTGACTGTCGCGGATTTGAATAAATACCGGAATTAGTCGTGGAAGTGCCTTTTGTTTGCGGAGGAACTTTGTGTTGTTGGAATAAATATTGGTATTGCATTTTTGGGGAATTGTGTTGGTGACATGGCATCAATTTCCCTCAGTATAGGAAAATCCAGCAAGTAAAGTAAGCCATGTAACCTTTGCACGTCAGTGTGCAAGCAGATCAATACGGAGAGAGACCTCGAGAGTAGACCAACAGGTAGCGTGACAGCCCCCTCTCCTCCTCCTCAGCCGCCCCCAAACCGACAATTTACCACCGAAAAAAGCAGAACAATGCGATAGGACCAACATAAGTCATTTGCCGCATGTAATCTCACCGCTGCCAGTGATTTAAGGAAGAGACCCGAGTTATTTTCATTTCGATAAGGTGTAACTCGCATGCCAGATGGGTATCGAGATTGTCTTCAAGTGGCGAATTTATCGTCCCGTGTGTCAACGCAAACTTTCAAGATCGATACTCGCTCTAATTTAATAATGACGCCCGCCGAATCAATCGCAGCTTTTAAATAATACCCGAAATCTGGTGAATTACTCAGTTAATGGCTCAAAAACAGCGCTAAATCCGCGTATCAGGAGTCGTTATAACGCACCGCCAGGATTTGTAAATTTAACGATTCCTACCCATTAATTAGTTCCTCAATTTAATGCTTCTCCTACTTTCTCTCTCTCTGCATTTATTTCCGTTCACGTCAGACTTGAAGCAACTTTACAAACTGATTTTAAGTTGAAGGGGCGTAACGTATTTAGGTGTGTCGAATAGGTCGATGCTGAAACCTGAAACTGAAACGCCTAGTCGTGGCCACTTCTGTTTCACCTCGTTACATTTAAAACAATTGCGGAAATTTAGGTAGCCGGCTTAATTCGCGTCTTTAATGGCGTGTATTGATTGCAATTGACTCACGACCGGATTAATCCGGGACACCCACAACACTAATCAAGGCAGGCTTTTACTTTTTGACCGGATTAAATTTGTTACAAGAGACCGGATTTTTACAACGTTACAAAGCTTATTTAGGTGGCAAAAAAGTTGTAAAAAAACAGAAATAACGTGTTAAAATTTGGTAATTTAAGATACATTTTTTATTATTTATTATTATTAGTTTCCACTAAAGAAAAAATAAAAACATAATTTTAATTACAACTTCATTACAAAAAAGTTAAATTAGCTGTTGTAAAATTAGTTCGTCTTTCTGTTATAATTTTTCTACTCGTTTTCATTTGAGATGCCAAGAAAATAAATTCACTGTATGCAAATTCATACTAGTACAGACTAAAATCGGGTATTTCTGCATTACCAATATTTTTTCATTCAATTAATATTTTTGATTGTATTGTCAATAATTTTTTTCCAAAATTTTTTTCATTTACTTTGTCACGAACTAATTTGTCTATAATTCTTGCAAAGTAAGTAACTTAAATACTGAGAAACTAAAAAGCTGAAATACAAGAAAAACTAAAAAATAGTAAGTAAGTTTGAATTAAATGAATGAAGAAACTGGAAAAACTATAGACACTAATAAATTAAAACACTTGCATTCGAAATACAAAATCAATGCCTACATACACTAATGGCCGATTAATGGAAAGCTTCATTAAATTTTAATTCATTGTTAAAAGTTAAGAAACGAATAGACCAATCAAATGAATTCAATTTGGTCACGTGATAGCTAATCACGCATTTAATTGCTATTTAAATTAATAAGGCTTTTGTAAATCAGTCCTACGAGACTAGAAGCTAGTTTACAAAAAGCTTAGTTAAAATTTAATTCGCTGTTAAAAGTTAACAATGCGAATGACCTGACCTGACTTGACCTGACCAATCACGATGGTTCAATTTGGTCACGTGATCAGATAATCACGAATTTAATTGCGAATTACATTAACGAATTTAATTGCAATTAAATTTTAATCGCGATTAATTTAACAATTGTCAATGCATTTTAAATGGCAACTTATTTCGAATTAGTTTAATTTTGATTAAATCTTAATTTTACGGTCTGTGAACCGGTCCTTAAAATTAAAAAAACTGAAAAGCTGAAATACATAACTAAAAAACAACGAAAATAAATTTCTATAGAACTAAATGATTAAGAGAGAGATAAATTAAAAGACTATAGAACTCCAAAATAAAAATATTAAAAAAATTGGAAACTGGATATATAAAATAGTAAAACTACGAAAAACTGAAAAAATTGAGAAATGAATATGGAATATAAGAAAATTAAAAATCGAAACAGCTGAAATACTGATAAACTTAAAATTTCTTTTATTAATACACTATAAGAGCTGGTTTTATAAAGCTTTATTAAAATTTAATTCGTTGTTAAAAGTTAACAACTAACGGACCAACCGAATTGCTTGGTCACGTGATCAGTTAATCACGCATTTAATTGCAGATTAAATTAATGACGCTTCTATAAACCGGTCCGAAGAAACAAACAACTTAAAATTTTTAGTTGCATCAAAAAAGCTAAAAAGAATTAATCGTTAAACCTAGATATTGTTCTAAATTTGATGTTTTTTTCTATTTATTTTCGAGGTTAAAATACCTAGAAAATCAGTTCTTTGTATAGAAATACATAGTAGTACACACTAAAATCTGACATTTCTACATTAACAAAATTTTTTTCCTTCGGTTAATATTTATATTTTTAGTAGTTTTTTTATATACAAATTTTTGTGACTAATTTGTCCACAAATTACTTTTGGAGTACTTTTTACAAACATTTATCCTTTATTCACGAGTTCAAGAGCTTCAGTAAGTGAAGACCTACTGTTTCTTATTTTGTTATGCTGTTTACTAAGATTTCAAAGTGAGAAAGTGAGTCATTTTTAAAGTGGCTAGACTGAAATAATGAATAGTTAAATAGTTTACATTTTCAACAAAACAAATTTATTTCGAGATTCAACAAAAGCCCTTAAAATTGCGAGTTATTATTAACCGGACTCCCCAGCAATAAAAAACGAAAGTTTTACTTTATCTTTTAGTGGAGAAGGTTAAGTGCACCATATCCCTCACATATAACCATAAAAACGTGTTTAAACATAATGGAGGACACGTTAAGAGGATCATCATAACAGTGATAATATAACCGTAACGTTTGAAAAGTTTTTTTATTTGATTAATTTAGCTGATTTTGTGTTTTAGTAAGCAGAAGATGTTACAATGTTGTGTAATAGCCTAAGGCAACTTTGTACAAGGATCGCAAGCAACTACAATCGCACAAAGGATTTGTTTGCAACGTGCTTTTGAAAGCTTCACTTAAACCGACCATAAAGGTCCACCTATGCAATCAATTATAGTGCAACTGTAAACTTGTATGCATCTGGCCATTCACAAGCCATACGTTTTATTAAAGCGCTTTATCCGAAACGAACATATTTTACGATCAACATAAACTCCGATTCTTATTAGAATATTAGGAGCATAAAGTTTAAAGTTTTTGCGCGCGGGCGAGACGAACGAGCTTTACAGATTGCAGCTCGAAAAAAAGAAACGTTGGAAATACTTACTCCACTCAATCAACGGTCAATTTTCCACCTTTTGCATCAAAATTATTTTAAAAATTTTTATTTTTTGTGTCGTTTATAAAAAATAATCGCACAATTTTTCGTTATTAAAATATACACTTTCAAATTTTTTGATTATTTCTTTAGTGTTATTACCTGTTTTATTTTTACTTATTCTTATACTTATATTGCAACATATTTTTTTCTATTGTTTTGAATGCTAACCATCTCAACTAATGCACTCCATACATTAAAAATTTCGTCATAGTTTTTCGAAATTGGTTAATAGATTATTTAAAATGAAGAAAAACACCAAAATAAAAATGAAAAAATATAGTTATTTAATTTTACTCTAAAGCTACGCTACTAAGTTGTATTTCAAAGAAAAGAAACTAATTTTTTGGACAAATTTATACAAAATGTCTTCCAGAAAAAAAATTAATAATTAATTATTACTACTAATTAATGTTTGAAAAAACAAAAAAAAATGCAAAAAAAAGTTATAAATAAATAATGGCTATTATGTGGGTATACAAAATAAGTCTCAAAATTATGTATATACTTAGATAGAAGTCGTCGTCTTCTCTTTACTTTTTTCTCTATGCAAATAATTTTTTTTCAAAATTTTGCTACAATTTCTTATAGTCAAAATTAATCAACCTATTAATTAATTAGTATTAAGACGCCGCTCAATAATTTACTTATTATACAAATGGTGTTGTTTGGTGAAAAAATACGTAACAAATTGTCACCAGCCCTAAAAAATTGTTAAAAAATAAATAGTTCCACGGGTATATTTTTTTTAAATACACAAGAATGTTTCTTCTGTTTCCTGGTTTTAATTAAAAAAATAGAAAAGATCTTATACTTTTTAAAATTTTCATTATTTATTTATTATTATATATTATTTCATTATTTGGGTGTGGAAAAGTTAGAGAATTCCTTACCGATTTTACAAAACTAATTTTCCTTAGTTACAATATTGTTGTGAGCCAGTAAAAAATTAAAGTTAAAAAATTTGCATTCGCTTGGTGTTGCAATTGCGTAAATATTTTAGCGTAAAAATGTGAAATTATTATGTGGACGTAGGAAATGTGTATGTATAGGCAATGCGGGAGCACTTTTCGCCCAAATTAGATTTGCCTGCATGGTGCAATTGGGTGTTTATTTTTCTATTAAGCAATAAAGAAATGAGAGTTTATTAGAAAATAAGCATAAAATTTGAGTTTCTGTGCAAGCCTGGAGAGGTAACGTTCCTTTACGAGCGTATTTTTTGTGAGGTGCAACTGATTCTTTATTTTTACGACAGTGAAACAGAGAAATTGGCGTCGTTTTGAGGCAACTCCGACAGCAAAACGAATTGTTCATCGCTAGTTTATATCACACAGAGCCATGATGAGCGAACGTTAGGAGAATAAACAGTCCGATCTGGAACCTTCACGTTTCTGGTAGTTAAGGCAAGCTACATAAACAGCTGTATTGCCTAATCAGTTTCTTATCTGTGCAGTTTGCAGACGTATTCCAACGAAATTTCCATGCGATAATGCGAGACGTGATGTCTTCATCCCGATTTCTCGACAAAAAATATGACAAAATTATGTATGTGCGCGTCATAAAGAGAACAACGTACTTTATTTAGAAACACAGGTGGCGTAAAACGAAACAGCTCTACTTTGAACCATATTATTACCCGAGGAGTAACATGGAGAACTTTAATGAGAAACTGGAGATCTTTGTACGGGAGTTTGTCAGAAACACAAATTGTACATTCTGCCGGAGCGCCCGGATTCAATTAAAACAAGCCCCGGATTTTTGAACCGGAATAACACTTATTATTATTTATTGACTCAACCTAGCCTGCACTATCCCTCGCAAATTCCAATTTTCCGGCAATCATCCTCCGTTCAAAATCACACAACGAGCCGTCATACGCAAATGATTTCGTTGAGAAAAATAATTTCGCTTCGGAAGAGGTGAGGGTGGGAAAATTAGCTCGTCGAGCATCGTAAAACCATTAGGGTGTGTGTATGGAGAACAGGTTGGTTCCAGTCATTGTTCATTTGGTCTGTCACTAAGGGACTTAAGCGGCTACAGTTCCAGACTCTCGACATTAACCCCATCATCCTCTCGAATTCGGCGTTCATAAATCATTTAAAGCCGCGACCGGGCGCTGCTCAAGTGCACGTACAACCCCATTGTTTGCAAGAGGCCATTTCGAACAATTGGGGCCAAATGTATGTCTTTAACACGGAAAAATTGCCCCAACTGCTTAGTGAAACCAAACAGGGCCCGAAAGTTTAATAATAACTCAGCAATAATTTCTTTAGTCAAATTTTCAAGTCCGCAGCTACGTTTCTTTAAAATAGGTCAAAAAACAAATTGTTTGTTTGTATGTTTAATTGAGTTGGACTGAATTTGGTGTTATTTTAAACTATTCCACTCGTTTAATTCATTTTGAAATAAATTACTTTTTTATTATTCACAAAAATTCTAATCGCTTTATCTTAATTTTATGTGAAATTTTGTCACAAATGAACCAAAAATAAACATTTTTTTTTAATTCGAATAATGTTACCCTTAGCTGCTCAACACACTTAGTTGAGAAATTACGAAATTAGACCAAAATTGACTCAGCTATTTTGTTTGATTTAGCTCGTTGGCGAACAAAATTTTGTGAGATTTTGCCAGAAAAAACAAGCACCAAGGTAAGCTTATCACTTTTCAAATAAAGGTTTGTAAGGTATCTTGTACAAAACAATTATGAAATAAAAAATCGCCCGCCGCCTCCACCATTTTTCTCCAAAAAATTTGAAGGTCTGTTTTAGTGATTGTTTTGATAACTTTTACCAGAGTTGTGCAAAAGAATTAGACAAAAAACTAAAACATTTGAGAAAACAAAAATTGTGTAGTGGTAAACTTAACTAAAAAATATTTTTTGTTAACTAACAGTAACAGTGAGTGACAGATCGTGAATTTTTGCGATGTTTCACTAAATTAACGAAAAATTGTATTAAAAATGTGATTAGTGGATAAAACAAGAAGCTTAGAATCACGCATACAATTCTACCTTGAGATTTTGAAGAAATAAGTCCGCAGCTACGTTTCCTTAAGAAAAGGTCAAAAAATAAACTGTTTGTTTGCAAGTTCAATTAAGTAGGACTAAATATGGTGTTATTTTAGCATATTTCACTCGTTTAATTTATTTTTAAATAAAGTATTTTTTATTATCTACAAAAACTCTCAAACGCTTTATCTTAATTTTATGCGAAATTTTGTCATAAATGAACCAAAAACAAACAATTTTTTAAATTTGAATAATGTTACCCTTAGCTGCTCAACACGCCTAGTTGAAAAATTACGAAATTAGACCGAAATTGACTCAAAAGGACTTCAGCTATTTTGTTTGATTTAGTTCGTTGGCGAACAAAATTTTGTGAGATTTTGCCAGAAAAAATCAAACAAGCGCCAAAGTAAGCCTATCATTTCGCAAATAAAGGTTTGTAAGGTATTTTGTCCAAAACAACTATGAAATAAAAAATAACCCGGCGCCTCCACCATTTTTCACCAAAAAATTTGAAGTTTGTTTTCGTGATTGTTTTGATAACTTTTGCCAAAGTTGTGCAAAATAATTAGAAAAAAAGCTAAAACACTTGAGAAAACAAGAATTGCGTAGTGGTAAACTTAACTAAAAAATATTTTGTGTTAACTAACAGTAACAGTGACAGATGGTGAATTTTTGCGATGTTTCACTAAATTAACGAGAAATTGTATTAAAAATGTGATAAGTGGATAAAACAAGAAACTTAGAATCAGGCATACAATTCTACCTTGAGATTTTGAAGAAATAAGTCCGCAGCTACGTTTCCTTAAGAAAAGGTCAAAAAATAAACTGTTTGTTTGCAACTTCAATTGAGTAGAACTAAATTTGGTGTTATTTTAGCCTATTTCACTCGTTTAATTCATGTTTAAATAAAGTATTTTATTATTATCTACAAAAATTCTAAACGCTTTATCTTAATTTTATGCGAAATTTTGTCACAAATGAAATAAAAACAAACATTTTTTTGATTTGAATAATGTTATCCGTCGGTGTTCAACACGCCTAGTTGAAAAATTACGAAATTGGACCGAAATTGACTCAAAAAGACTTCAGCTATTTTGTTTGATTTAGCTCGTTGGCGAACAAAATTTTGTGAGATTTTGCCAGAAAAAATCAAACAAGCGCCAAAGTAAGCCTATCACTTCTCAAATAAAGGTTTGTAACGTATCTTGTACAAAACAATTATGAATTAAAAAATAACCCGGCGCCTCCACCATTTTTCACCAAAAATTTCAAGGTTTGTTTTAGTGATTGTTTTGATAACTTTTACCAAAGTTGTGCAAAATAATTAGAAAAAAAGCTAAAACACTTGAGAAAACAAGAATTGTGTAGTGGCAAACTTAACTAAAAAATATTTTTTGTTAACTAACATTGATAGTGACAGATCGTGAATTTTTGCGATGTTTCACTAAATTAACGAGAAATTGTATTAAAAATGTGATAAGTGGATAAAACAAGAAACTTAGAATCAGTCATACAATTCTACCTTGAAATTTTGAAGAAAACGAAAATGAGAGTAAGATCCATCATATAAAAAACTGGTATAATCCATAAAGTTGCAAAGGTAATCTGTGACAATAAACACCGCTTAAAAAACGTTAGGAATGCGAGAATATATAACAAAAATATTTAAATTGGTATTATTTCTTTTAATTTTTTCCTTTCAGTAATAATCTTCTTACTTCCTTTCCAGAACAGTTCCCTCTAGAACAGAATGAAATAATTTCGATTTTTCTAATTTATTTCGCTACTTATTCTAAGCCATGTGAGACGCATCTCTACGTACATACAAAACTATTTCAGTTGAAAAAAAGAAAAAAAAGCTGATAACTACCAGAAAATTCTTCGAGTTTTTTTTTATTTATAAAGATTTGAAATATGAGACATACCCTTTCAAAAATTTATTTTTTGAGTTCCACTTTTTTACAAAAATGTTGGCGTAGTATCGATAAACGTGAAGATAGGTTTCCTCAAAATATTACACATAAATGAGAGACGATACAAAGAGAACTAATAGTCAGAAGCTCATCAGAAGCAACAGTAGCAGATTTTTGTTGGTAGAAACTTTAATAGTAAAGGAGAAAACTGCACAGAAAAATGATGGTAATGTGCAACTATCAATAGTTTAATTTTTTAATGACTTTTTGGAACGAATTATAACATACTTGTAAATTGTTATTATCACAGTTGTGGTTTTAAGTATATTCAACGATTTATATAAAAACTTCATAACCAAATGGTTTATGTGATACATATATGGACCTCGAAGCGTTAATGTCCTGTGATTTGTTTTAATAAAAAAAATGTTATAAAAAATTTATTCCATAGTTTAGACATCTATGTTTTCTCAAACACGAGAAAATAGTCAAAATACATACAATACCAATATAAAATTATGTTTAAAATAGTAGTATCCAATTGGCTGCAAGAAAAAATCTGGAGGGTGTGCTAGACGGCTTAAAGTCTCAGGATTTCACTTTTAATATTGTTTTTGCGTATTTTGTTTCTAAACTCGCACTGGCCGCAATTATATTGTGTTCCCTTTTATGTAAATCGCTCGCCTTTGCCTTGTATTAAAATTAGGCAAATGTTATTAAATTCATTTAATTTGAAATGTTTTTCTTCAAGTTTAGCTGTACCTTGATAAAATTTCATGAATAATAAATTCTTTATTCTTGTCGGTATAATTGGAAATTGTTGCCGAGTGAGTTTAATAAATCTTTCCCTTTCATCTCGTTTCCCTTATTTTATTTGTTCATAATAATCGCACAGTCAAATATGAAACAACAGCCCTGCTCCTTAATTGGTAATGATCATTAATTAACAGCGATTTGAGTGATTCCCCCATTTATTTTCGCGCGAAAATGGATTACTGATGAAACGTGTTGAATGTTTTATTAGTTCAGTGGCGCGGTTTATCAAGTGGTACATTTCGCAGATGCATTATCCAACAATATGATTGATTCACTCCTGCAACAAAGTCAACACTTGGGTCGATATTTTCCGACCGATTAGCATTTTAAATCATGTCTTGTCGCAAAAATTTCGCTGTCACACTCAAACTCTGCATTGCAGTTATCGTGTGTCACAAACTTTTAAATGTAAATTGTGCACGAGACAATTTCAACGCGTTACGTTGATTAGGCGATTTCTTCAATTTGCCCCGAAATCTCTTTATTTCAATTACCTCGTATTAAATCGGGCGTTTAGTTTTATTTAGGTCCATTAGGCGACTTGATGATGCTCACTTAAGTAATTGGGTATTATGCGAAAATTTTGCATTTTTTTCTAATCTCAAGGCTTCCGCAAAATTATTACGTTTCATGACGGGATCACAATCGTGCGAAAAATACATTATTAATAATTTGTGTTTGCGGTTGTTCTACACTACGACCTGTGAAATACATTATTAATAACTTGCGTGTCGCATGCATTAACAAACAAAATTTTATTTATTAGCTGAGTGAAAAGAGATGTTTTTGCAATGATGCTACAAAATTTCAGCCATGTGATATGTTTCCCGGTGCAGTTGAATAATTCATGGCTAAACCAAATTCCTATTTGTTAGTTTTGCGCTGAAATAATATGAAAGCGATCCCGGAGCTTTCATCGAAAATGGTTTTAAACTATTGGGGCGTCAGGCCTAGTTTTTAAGAAAATGCGACACATCTATGGAGATTTGGCGGTGAGTTTCGAAAGACGTGCTCGTAAATGTGAATGATGGAGAGCTGACTTTACACATTTAAGATATTGGTTCAAAATTGGATTGGTAAAGGATCCCCGAAAGGACACGGATTTATGTTTTATGTATGTATGACATCGTTGTGGAGTGATGTGTCGCGAACGAACCGAAATCGATCCGAAAAATTAGTTCTGTCGGTTGATGTCATTGTTTAATTAAATTAGTGACTATATTAAGCGAGTTTTCGTTCACGCCTCGCTAATCCCTTCCATCAAAAATTATTTATATTTTTAATAAGCTTTCGAGGCGATAAATTCCCGGTCTCGGGCGAGTCGTAAAATGGATCCACTATTTTTCGACTAAATAAAATTTTAAGCATCATCCGTTTGGACCCGCTCTGCTAACATAAAAAAGCATCGCTGATGGGTCACGAGTATTAGAAAAATGAACAGAGGGCCGACTAAAAGCCACCAAGAGATAAAGCAAAATTGTCAAACACGTGCGAGAAAAGCTGTAAAAGAAAACAGCCAATCGACGCTAAACGGTGACAAACTCGTTTCGAATTATGACACGACCTTTGGATGAACATTAAAAACCAATTTGCGCACTGGCACATTGACGAGTCAAACTGATTTGGGACATTAAATGCGAGAAATGGTTATTTCAGAAACGAACTTAACTTTTTCAGGTTTCTTAGTAAAGCATATGCATATTTTAGCATTTAGCAAACATGAAAAAAGTTGGTTGTAAAAATCAATAATATAATCTAAAAAAATTACAATAAATAAATACAGCTGCAAGCACATAATACAAACAACCTTCTTCCTTGAGGTAATTCCATTGATTAACAAATTGAGAAAGTACATAACTTTTAACTGAACTGTTGATGTGTCTGTCCATGCTCCTGTATGAAGGATTTTTAAACAGTTAAAAACTTTATTTAAGCGTCAGTAACAAAAGTTAGGTATTAAACTCAATAATTTAGGATTCATTTTTTTTATTAATTCCAACTGAAGAAAAAATAAAATTAAACTTTTTACTGCAATAAATTTTATTATAAAACAATTAACATTTTTTATTGCACAGAAAAATCTATAAGAAAGTGAATTAATCGTTGAACCTAAATATTGATTGTTCTAAATTTGCTGTTAAAAATTGGTTCGTTTTTTTGTCACAAATAAACCAAAAACAAACCTTTTTTTTATTTGAACAATGCCATCCTTAGCTTCTCAACACGCCTAGTTAAAAAATTACGACTAAAACTGACTCAAAAAGACTTCAACTATTTTGTTTGATTTAGCTCGTTGGCGAACAAAAAAACATTTGCAAAACTGTTTCCACACAAATTTTGCGAGATTTTGCCAGAAAAGATCAAATAAGCACTTTTCAAATGAAGGTTTATAAACGTATTTTGTACAAAACAATTATGAAATAAAAAATCGCCCGGCGCCTCCACCATTTTTCACCAAAAAATTTGAAGGTTTGTTTTAATGATTGTTTTGATAATTTTTACCAAAGTTGTGCAAAATAATTAGAAAAAAAGCTAAAACACTTGAGAAAACAAAATTTGTGTAGTGGTGAACTTAACTAAAAAATATTTTTCGTTAACTAACAGTAACAGTGACAGATCGTGAATTTTTGCGATATTTCACCAAATTAACGAGAAATTGTGTTAAAAATGTGATAAGTGGATAAAACAAGAAACTTAAAATGACGCATACAATTCTACCTTGAGATTTTGAAGAAATAAGTCCGCAGCTACTTTTCCTTAAGAAAAGGTCAAAAAATAAATTGTTTGCAAGTTCAATTGAGTAGGACTAAATTTGGTGTTATTTTAGCCTATTTCACTCGTTTAATTAATTTTTAAAATAAGTATTTTTTTATTATCTACAAAAATTCTAAACGCTTTATCTTAATTTTATGCGAAATTTTGTCACAAATGAACCAAAAACAAACAATTTTTCAATTTGAATAATGTTACCCTTAGCTGCTCAACACGCCTAGTTAAAAAGTTACGAAATTAGACCGAAATTGACTCAAAAGGACTTCAGCTATTTTGTTTGATTTATCTCGTTGGCGAACAAATTTTGTTAGATTTTGCCAGAAAAAAACAAACAAGCACCAAGGTAAGCCTATCACTTCTCAAATAAAGGTTTGTAACGTATCTTGTACAAAACAATTATGAAATAAAAAATTGCCCGGCGCCTCCACCATCTTTTTACCAAAAAAATTGAAAGTCTGTTTTAATAATTTTTTTAATAACTTTTACCAAAAGTTGTGCAAAATAATTAAAAAAAGAGCTAAAACACTTGAAAAAACAAGAATTGTATAGTGGTAAACTTAACTAAAAAACAGTTTTTGTCAAATAACAGCGGCAAAAATCTAGCTATAAACTAACAGTAACAGTGACAGATTGTGAATTTTTCTTTATAACTAGGTATTAAATTGCAAAATTAGTTGTGTTATTTTTAAATTAAATTTCAATAAAACAATTAAAAAAATATTCTATTTTAAATTTAAATTTAAGGGAAGGTTAAACACAACTTTATGAAAAATAAAAAAAGAGTCAAATATTTACATTTTTACCAAAACAAATTTATTTCAAATTTTAAGAAGTCTTTAAAAATTCTAGACGTTTATCCGAATCCGGTCTTTCTTTCTGTGTAAAATACAAAATTTAATTTTTTGAGGTATTAGCAAATATCCGCTTCCGGATTGTTTAAATAACAATAATTTAAAAATAAATGGAGAAATCAGTTTTTCAAATCTCAAGATTGTTTTGGCAGCTTTATAGAGAGTTGAAAAAAATCCATTATTGATCTTTAAATGATAAAAACATATTTTTTTATAAAAGCTGCAGACTCTATAACCCCTTGCATTACCTAAAATTATTTTTAAATATAAAAAATAAGCTGTAATTATAAAATTTATATTTTTTTAAACAAAATACTTTAAATTTTGGACGTGGCTTTTGATACTAATGATTTTAAAATTCTTTTTCTTTATGTAATAATTAAAAAAAACGTGTTTTTTACATTATTTTAGAAACTAGGCAAAATGTATATTAAAAGTTACATTAAAAAATGCAAATGAGTACGGCTTTTGTAAAAAAATATTTAAAGGTCAATAATAATTTTTTTCATATCGCTGGAATACTTTGTATATGTTACAACATGGGTCCGGAAAAGTCATTAAAAATTGTTGAAGACATATGAAAAAAATTTTTGTTGGGAGTTGTGTCATCAAAATATTTTTTGAGACGGATTCATTTAAAAATAATAGTGCGACTGTCGGTGGCATGTGTGGACACAATTTCAGCGCTTATCTCGTGAAAATTATTTCAGGCCTCCCTGAAATTAAAATTATAATTTTATTACATTGTTTTCAGCGTATGCCAAATATTTCGGTGCAAAAACACTACTCATCAATATCAATTGTTAGTTGAGTATGAAAAAAGAGGTTGATAAATCATTTATTCTTAAATGGATCTTTTAATATCAGCCGTCCACCAATAAATTGAAGACTGTCAAGTCCACGTTGCTCCCTAGAACTGTGTCTAAATTAATTGGAAAGCGACTTTCCTCCAGTTTGAAAAAGTTTATCGTTTACTTTATAGAGTAGGTAAGCCGTTTTTACGGTATGAATAGAATAAAGCGAGGTCACATTCATTTTTATTACCGAAAAACATGATGCCGTAAAAGTCATAAAAATGTCGGGTGAGTACTAACGGGAAAAAAAGACTTGAGACAGGTGTAACATTAATCATTTCAATATCTGACACTATTCTTTACAATCCCGGGAAAAGCTGTGCAAGCCTTGTTCGTATCGACAGAGATTAAAAAAACATTTGTATAATAACCCTCCGGAAATAAAAAAGTCAAGAACTCGCGTTCCGGAACTGTCATTAAGAAATAATAAAGCTGATATATCGACCATTAAGGAAAAAAATACGGCCCAATTAAGCGCCCGACTACCATTGTGAAATCAAATTTTCACAAGATGTCTTAATACATGTATTAATCACAAGATTATGAACTGTCAAGATGCCACAAATGGGGGAAAAACAGTTTTGCGCGACACGACTTTGCTGTTACGTCTAAATTGAGACATGATTGATCACTTAATCATATTTTGCGCCAATTGTTCAAGAGGTTGATGTGTTTTTTTCGAAAAGTTGATTAAAACCAAACAATGTGCGACACCGCCAGAATAACGAATCCTCTGACTGATAACAAATCAGAATTAAATTCCAATTTATCTCCAGAATTTGTTTTACATGACATTTGGAATCGGTCTACAATTTCAATTATCCTAATCTGGAGACAGAAAGAGCAAATAAACTTAAATTGCGAAACGAATTATTAATTCCAGTTCACGCCTTGACCGATCGATAACATTTTGCATCTCCTTCAAATTTGAGGTTTTCGACCCAAGCTCATTCATTAGCCATTGAATTACTAGTATTTATTAGTCTAGACTTCACCAACAATCTAAGTACAGGCTGTTAAAATGAAAATGATGCACCTTCATACATTATCAAAAATCGTCAACTAGTTTATGGTTGGTTAGGACAAATGACAAATAATTGTTGTTTATCATCCACAAGGGGCAATAGACAAACCGATTTATACGAAAACGAGTTGAATACAACATTTTATTCTTTAAATTAGACTCAACAACACTTAAAATTGCTTGAAATTTGTTAAAAATAATCTGACATTTGTATTAAGATCAAACAGTTGGAAATTAAAAAATTAAGTATATTTATTAGCCAACGCTGATTTCTCTTCGATTATTAGGTTTATTAGTTTTTGAAATGGGTATCTATAATATAAATATTGTATATCGAACTTGCTTTTACTTTGTCAGGTGTTCGATACAAAAAACAATAAATAAAAAAATAGTCCGGCGCATCCACCAAAAATTTTACCAGACTTTAGAACGTCGAAATTTAGTGTTTTAAAAGTTTTAAAACACTTTTTAAATTGAACAATAACTCATATTGTTGAATCATTAATTTTAGTTAAAACTACGGAACAAAATTTAATTATTGCGCAAAATTTCGATCATATTCTTAGACACAAAATTACCATAATTGGCCAAATGTGTATTATTGTTGTTTTTCTAAAAGTTTAACTTTCTGTTGCATTATTTTTTTGTTTTATAACGTATCTAATACAAAAATTCATTACGTAAAAAAATTGCCCGGCGCCTCCACCAAATTTTAACATTACTTACAACGTCATAATTTAGTGTCTTTTAAAAATTTTAAGATTGAACAAAGACAACTTGTTAGTTAACTCTGCCACTTCATAATTCTTGTTTTTTTTTTCAAGTGTTTTATCCATTTTACAGCCAGAAATCTAATTATTTAGAAAATTTTATTAAAAGTTACCAAACTAAGCCAAAATTGGAGTTATTTTTATATGTTTTTTTAATCTAACCCTGTTATAGTAATACTTTTAGGAGACTTAAAATTACTTTAAATTTGTTAAAAATAATCTGACATTTGTATTAAGAAACAAACAGTTGGAAATTAAAAAATTAAGTATATTTATTAGCCAACGCTGATTTCTCTTCGATTATTAGTTTTTGAAATGAGTATCTATAAATATAAATATTGTATATCGAACTTGCTTTTACTTTGTCAGGTGTTCGATACAAAAAACAATAAATAAAAAAATAGTCCGGCGCATCCACCAAAAATTTTACCAGACTTTAGAACGTCGAAATTTAGTGTCTTAAAAGTTTTAAAACATTTTTTAAATTGAACAATAACGTATATTGTTAAATCATTATTTTTAGTGAAAACTACGGAACAAAATTTAATTTTTGCGCAAAATTTCGTTCATATAGTTAGACACAAAATTACCACAATTGGCCAAAAGTGTATTATTGTTGTTTTTCTAAAAGTTTAACTTTTTGTCGCATTATTCTTTTGTTTTATAACGTATCTAATACAAAAATTCATTAAGTAAAAAAATTTCCCGGCGCCTCCACCAAATTTTAACACTGTTTACAACGTCATAATTTAGTGTCTTTTAAAAATTTTAAGATTGAAGAAAGACTACCTGTTAGTTAAGTCTGCCATTACATAATTCTTGTTTTTTTTTCAAGTGTTTTATTCATTTTACAGACAGAAATCTAATTATTTAGAAAAATTTATTAAAAGTTACCAAACTAAGCCAAAATTGGTGTTATTTTTATATATTTTTTTAATTTAACCCTGTTATAATAATACTTTTAGGAGACTTAAAATTGCTTAAAATTTGTTAAAAATAATCTGACATTTGTATTAAGAAACAAACAGTTGAAAATTTAAAAATTAAGTATATTTATTAGCCAACACTGATTTCTCTTCGATTATTAGTATTTGAAATAAGTGTCTATAAATGTAAATAATGCATATCTAACTTGCTTTTACTTTGTCAGGTGTTAGTTACAAAAAACAATAAATAAAAAAATAGTTTGGCGCATCCACCAAAAATTTTACCAAACTTTAGAACGTCGAAATTTAGTGTCTTAAAAGTTTAAAAACACTTTTTAAATTAAACAATAACGTATGTTGTTAAATCATTATTTTTAGTTGAAATTACGGAACAAAATTTAAATATTGCGCAGAATTTCGATCATATAGTTAGACACAAAATTACCATAATTGGCCAAATGTGTATTATTGTTGTTTTTCTAAAAGTTTAACTTTCTGTTGCATTATTTTTTTGTTTTATAACGTATCTAATACAAAAATTCATTACGTAAAAAAATTGCCCGGCGCCTCCACCAAATTTTAACATTACTTACAACGTCATAATTTAGTGTCTTTTAAAAATTTTAAGATTGAACAAAGACTACTTGTTAGTTAACTCTGCCACTTCATAATTCTTGTTTTTTTTTTTCAAGTGTTTTATCCATTTTACAACCAGAAATCTAATTATTTAGAAAAGTTTATTAAAAGTTACCAAACTAAGCCAAAATTGGTGTTATTTTTATACATTTTTTTAATTTAACTCTGTTATTGTAATACTTTTAGAAGAATTGAAATTGCTTAAAATTTGTTAAAAATAATCTGACATTTGTATTAAGATCAAACAGTTAGAAATTAAAAAATTAGGTATATTTATTAGCCAACGCTGATTTATCTTCGATTATTAGTTTTTGAAATAAGTATCTATAAATATAAATATTGCAACTTGCTTTTACCTTGTCAGGTATTCGATACAAAAAACAATAAATAAAAAAAATAGTGTTAAAAGTTTTAAAACACTTATTAAACTGAACAATAACGTATATTGTTAAATAATTATTTTTAGTTAAAACTACGGAACAAAATTTAATTATTGCGCCGAATTTCGATCATATAGTTAGACACAAAATTACCACAATTGGCCAAAAGTGTATTATTGTTGAATTTTCTAAAAGTTTAATTTTCTGTTGCATTATTTTTTTGTTTTATAACGTACCTAATACAAAAATTTATTACGTAAAAAAATTGCCCGGCGCATTATTTACAACGTCATAATTTAGTGTCTTTTAAAAATTTTAAGATTGAACAAAGACTACTTGTTAGTTAAGTCTGCCACTACATAATTCTTGATTTTTTTTTTCAAGTGTTTTATCCATTTTACAGCCAGAAATCTAATTATTTAGAAAATTTTATTAAAAGTTACCAAACTAAGCCAAAATTAGTGTTATTTTTATATGTTTTTTTTAATTTAACCCTGTTATAGTAATACTTTTAGGAGGCTCACCCTATATAAGAAAATCTAAAGTTAAATAAATTATATATGTACAAACTAAACAAAAAATATGGAATAAATTGAATAAATTCTTTAAACAAATTATTGAAAGTATTTGGTCTCTTCGCATTTTTTGTTCGCCCTGTGTATAGTATTGGAGTTTTTGTCGAAAATAAATGACATAAAATAAGTGATTTTGTGGCCTCAATGGCCTTTTAAAGCCCTTTTGCAAACCGAAACCTCTGAAAACGTGTCCAATTAGTGTTTTCTCCGCCTTTTGAATTAGAAAATGATAATTTAAAATAGCACAAGTGCCTTTTCGCCGTCAAAGAGCCAATTCAATTATACAAAACGGCCGCGTCAATGGAACGAAAATAATTGGATTACTGGTTAAACATAAATCAAAGGTTTGAAAATTTTCCAGTCAATTTAAGACCATTTTGGAGAAAGTAATCAATTCTAATTGATTGTATATAAAAGCACCTGTCGCTACCTTGCCGCTAACGAAATTGCGGCTGTTATTTTTCGCTGACCAACTGCGTAACCGATTTTTATCACGTCTGCGACTTGTCAATTCGGTAAAACGTGCCCTAATCAAAAGCCATCGAAGGATAATATTCCGCCGCAAAAAAAACTCTAATCCTTTTCACGTAGCCTCGAACCGAAAATCACACCCAAAGACCCGGAAAAAGAAGGATTAGACTCCGGACAAGCCTTTCCAACAATAAAAAGTGACGCAGATTATTTATTTGTGAGTTTCGAAAAGTTAATTTAATCCCGCGTTGCTTCCGTAATACGCATTTTATATGTGCATAACTTATCCAAGGTAGATTAAAGTGCAAATATCACATTCGTAACCTAATACATATTTCAAACATAGTAAAATCGGGCTTTTTTCAATGAACTGATCGACTGTGGAGGCGTGATTTTTAACCCAGCAAGCACACTAACGTAAAAATAACGCAAAGAAAGAAACGTTAATTGTAATAATTTGATTTTAAACTGACTAGTTTAAAACTAAACAATTGTATTGTTTAAGAGTTTAGACTGAGCAACTACTGAGCCATTTGTCAGAATCAGTAAAAATGAACATTTATATTGTAGTAAACTGAGCAAGTTACCATAGACAAATATTTAAAGTAGATAAAAAAAAAAGAATACAAAATTAAAAATAAACTACTAAAATTTTTTTATACTTTTTATTTAATCAACTAACCAACTAATCTGCATTAAATTACCAATTAACAATAAAATATTTAACAGAGAAAAGTTTTTTATACATACCTATCATATTATGGAAATAAACTGAGCCACTAATTCGAACTTAAACTAATTAGAAGTAAAATCTTGAATGAACAATTTCATGTTTAAAATGAGCAACTACTCATGAAATAAATAGTAATCTAAACTGAGTAATTTATCAGAATAGAATGAGCAAATAATTCGATTTAAACTGATTACTAGAAAAGTCTTAACTATTTAAAACTAAACAATTGTATTGTTTAAAAGTTTAGACTGAGCAACTAATGAACCATTTGTCAGAATCAGTAAAAATAAACTGAGCAAGTTACCATAGACAATTATTTAAAGTAGATAAAAAAATTAAATTAAATTAAATAATTTAAATTAAATCAACTAAAACTTTCTTATACTTCTTATTTAATCAACTAACCAACTAATCTGCTTTAAATTACCAATTAACAATAAAATATTTAGCAAAAAAAATTTTTTTTAATACCTGGCATATTATTAAAATAAACTGAGCCACTAATTCGAACTTAAACTGATTAAAACTAAAATCTTAAACGAACAATTTTATGTTTAAAATGAGCAACTACTCATGAAACAAATAGTAATCTGGACTGAGTAATTTATCAGAATAAAATGAGCAAATAATTCGGCTTAAACTAATTAATGAAAAAGTTAAAATTAAGCAATTGTATTGTTTAAACGTTTCGACTGAGCAACTAATAAGCCATTTGTCAGAATCAGTAAAAATAATCATTTACATTTTAGTAAACTGAGCAAGTTATCATAGACAATTATTTACATTAGATAAAAGAATTTGAATATAAAGTAAAAAATAAACAACCAAAATTTTTTATACTTCTTATTTAATCAACTAACCAACTAATCTGCTTTAAATTACCAATTAACAATAAAATATTTAGCAGAGAAAAGTTTTTTTTACATACCTATCTTATTATGGAAATAAACTGAGCCACTAATTCGAACTTAAACTGATTAAAAGTAAAACCTTGAACGAACAATTTCATGTTTAAAATGAGCAACTACTCATGAAATAAATAGTAATCTAGACTGAGTAATTTATCAGAATAAAATGAGCAAATAATTCGATTTAAACTGATTACTAGAAAAGCCTTAATTATTTAAAACTAAACAATTGTATTATTTAAAAGTTTAGACTAAGCAACTAATGAACCATTTGTCAGAATCAGTAAAAATAAACTGAGCAAGTTACCATAGACAATTATTTAAAGTAGATAAAAAAATTAAATTAAATTAATTAAATTAAATTAAATCAACTAAAACTTTCTTATACTTCTTATTTAATCAACTAACCAACTAATCTGCTTTAAATTACCAATTAACAATAAAATATTTAGCAAAAAAAATTTTTTTTAATACCTGGCATATTATTAAAATAAACTGAGCCACAAATTCGAACTTAAACTGATTAAAACTAAAATCTTAAACGAACAATTTTATGTTTAAAATGAGCAACCACTCATGAAACAAATAGTAATCTGGACTGAGTAATTTATCAGAATAAAATGAGCAAATAATTCAGCTTAAACTAATTAATGAAAAAGTTAAAATTAAGCAATTGTATTGTTTAAACGTTTACACTGAGCAACTAATAAGCCATTTGTCAGAATCAGTAAAAATAAACATTTAGATTTTAGTAAACTGAGCAAGTTATCATAGACAATTATTTACATTAGATAAAAGAATTTTAATATAAAGTAAAAAATAAACAACCAAAATTTTTTATACTTCTTATTTAATCAACTAACCAACTAATCTGCTTTAAATTACCAATTAACAATAAAATATTTAGCAGAGAAAAGTTTTTTTTACATACCTATCTTATTATGAAAATAAACTGAGCCACTAATTCGAACTTAAACTGATTAAAAGTAAAACCTTGAACGAACAATTTCATGTTTAAAATGAGCAACTACTCATGAAACTAATAGTAATCTAGACTGAGTAATTTATCAGAATAAAATGAGCAAATAATTCGCTTTTAAACTGATTAATAGAAAAGTCTTAACTAGTTAAAACTAAACAATTGTATTGTTTAAACGTTTAGACTGAGCAACTAATGAGCCATTTATCAGAATCAATGAAAATAAACATTTATATTTTAGTAAACTGAGCAATTTAAATTTATTTATTGTTACGTAAAATTAGAGAAAATATAAAACCAGTAATCAACGTACAACGTTTTAAATGAGCTGTCTGGACATGAATATAAATATGAACTAAAAAAAAATTTGGATATAAAAATTAACTAAAAATAAAAATATTAATCGCAATAAAGTAATGTAGAAATGCCAGTTTTTAATCAGCACTAGTATGTATTTCTATATACAGTAAAACCTCCCTTAACGGACATCTCTGAATAACGGACACCTCTTCAAAACAAACACTTTTGTAGGAACGTAACAAAACCTATACTAAAATTTTCAACCTTCCATCAGTGGACACCTCTCTACACCGGACAAGTAAAGATTCCTTATGGGTGTCCGTTGTTGAGAGATTTTACTCTCTCAAACTAGATCTCAAACTAGAAAATAAACTGAAAAATTCTTACTAACTTTACAACTTTTTTGGTAAAAAAAACTACAACCGTTTTACAAAATATTATGTTCATTCCACTTGCAAAAGTGGTCCAAATTTACTAAAAAAGGCATAGATAAACACAAATCGATCGCCTTTATGAAACTTGAATGGACATTATCGCATAATCCGATCGATAGCGCTACAATATTAAAGAGACTATTTTCGAATGAGCACAAAATCGAAGCGGAATTCGTAAAACTGAGTTAGTTAGAGAGAAATTACAAGAAAGGACTTCCGGTGGTGCGATGAAACCGCGAAAAAAGTGCAAACGATAAAATTAATGGCACGTAAATTTTCATACTTGAGATAAAAATTTATAATGGGGCTATTTATTCCGTTCTAAAGCTCTCGGCGAATTTTACACATTTTTAATATTATAAACGCTATCATTTGTCACGAATTAACGTTCTATTAAATTATGCACTGGAACGGCTAAAAATTCGCAACATAATTCACAGCTAACGCTATTATCATAGATGATAACGAGCTTCGGTGGTGTGAAAATGACAAAATGTAATCGATGTATGGTTTAGCTTTATAGCCGAGGATCGATTTGTCCGCTTATGCTACTTTATTATAAATTAATTCATGGAGGCTGCGTTTGTGCCAACAGATGGCTCCACTATTTCTCAAACTGAACTAAATTAAAGTGTCAGTTAAGGAAAATCGCCAAGATTTCCTCGGGGGCATCCTTTTTAATTAAAAAAATAAGAAAATGGAAAAATCACACAAACTTGCTTCTTTGTGTAAACACTGACTAAGCCCCCAATGACGAAACGTTAAATTAGCAACAATAAATCGCCAACAGGTGATTGCGATAACAATGTAACGACGGCATTAGCCCGTTTAACAACTCTCTTGTAACGTTATGATGCTTATAAATCTCAGCAAATGTACCAAGATTGTTTTGCTTCATAAAACCCAGCGAGTCCTTTAAACTTTTTTTTTTCAAATTGTCTTCATCATAATTGGATTGCAACAAAAAAACTCCAAGATTCTCGTGTCAGATCATAATTTTTCTTCGCAAAATGCCATGTCAGGCACACGCGATGGTTATTTCAGTCATAATTAACGTTTTAAAGGCACTAATAAAAAAAATAGTAAAATTCAGGGATAAGGTATCCCCGAAATTTTAATTTTTATCTCGAATCTTGATTTTTACGGCGCACGGAATTGCCTAGATGATTTATCAAAAGCATTTGCATAAAAATACCGTTTGTTAGAATGGGACGAAAAAAATTGTAATTAATGTCAGAAAATGTGTAACTTAATTAGGAGGGGAGATTAGAGTCGAACGAAGTTTGACTGAATATAGAGAAATAGCACGTCAGCTTTTCGCCCAAGGCACTCAAATAGATACAAATGTACAAAGCACACCACGTTTATCAATGTTTGAATCTGTTTCACATTTTCTGTTTATATTTCTGTGATAGCTTTTAATAATTTATCTGCATTTTTGTTTTTTTTGTACTTTATATTTGCGTATGTTTCTAATAAACAAATAAAGTACACCGACTAAAAAAAGATTTTGTGGTGTAAAATAGTTATTTCTTTCATGTACAGAATGTCTTGCAAGTTAGTACACATATTTTAACCAAAGATTAAGCATTAAAAGATAAACTAACTTATATTTTTTATTTTTTCTAAAAATTATGAAATTCTTAACCTCCAAAAGTACATTAATTTATAAAATTTGGTGTACAGTTGTTTTGGGGAACACTGTTAAAGCCCCCTTGATATAAATTATTTTCTAACTTTGTATCACAAATTCATTTGTTTTTTTTTTTGTTATTTAAGTTTGAAAGCCATTTATAACTTTTTGTTTTTTGTAATTTTTTTGTAAAATGTACCCTTTACGAGTAAAATAATCAAATGTCTCGTCGATATCAACACATACATTACAGAAATTTAAAAATTTTAAAAACAAAAAATATGGGTTTCTTAATTTTTAACGCTTAATCTATGTTAAAATAATCGCACTACCACGCGAAACACCCTGTATATTTTTCTAAGTTCGATATAAAACGTCGAAATACTAGTTTATTGGTATTTAGTATTTCATTCAAGTTTTTTTCGGCGAAAAAATTTTTGCCGTAAAAATTTTAGTTTTATGTCAAGAATTTAGAAAATTTCCTCGATTTTTATATTTGCATTTTTTTTGTTAGTTTATAATTTATTTCTTTATCTTAGTTATACGTACTCAAATAGAGGCACAATTGTAATATAGGTCATAATTAAAAAAATTACGAAGTACGGCGTTCGATATCCAAACATAATATATTGATTGAAATCGGTAACAAGCTTGTTAATTTTTTTTAAGAAAATATCTTCATTTGTCTTGTCGGCATTTAATTCATGTTTATTTGTTGACATCAAGTGTAAAATAAACAATTTTGTCGTAAAAAAAAATTCAGTGCGATGTTGTTTTATGTCAGAAATTTTTTATAATACGTACTGCTTTTTTTGGTTAATTAGTTTATAAATAGATGTGTTTATCAAAGTAATAACGCACTCAAATGAAAGCAATTATAGAAATAATTGAAATTATTTACGAAGTACGGCGTTTGATATTCAGGCCATCACATTGATAAAACCGGTTGTTTACAACTTATTTAATGTTAAAAAACAATTTAGCTACACATATTTGTTGCTAAGAAAATTTGTTTAACAAAATATCTTTTTTCTACAACAGATGTTAAACTATATTTTTATCAACTTTTTTGAGTAGATAAGGTAGAATTTAGCGACAAGGGTAGATAAAATGTTTTAAGTTTATTTTATTAAATTAAATTTACAAATTCTATCATATTAATTTGACGAATTAACAATAACTTTTTTTCTCTTAAACTTGAAGACATGCTATAGAAAAAAATGTATTATACACGACGATAAAGATTGTTAATCTACTCGTGAAATAAGTCCACTTGTGACTTCGTCACTTTTGAACTTACAGTCTTTTTATTAGTAGATTAACAATCTCTTTATTGTCTTGTATAATAAATATAATTTGTCCTTACAGCATTTAATTCAAATTAATTTTTTCAAATTCAGTGTAAATTAAAATTTTGCTTTTACGTGAAAAATGTTGCATTTGAAACTATTGCACTCATTTCCGATTTATATTCTGAAACTGTCTAAATGTAAATTTTTCTATTACTGTTTTTCTGTTAAAGTATAGAATTAATCAGTTTATTGAAATTGTTGTTTCTACAAAATTAATTGCAGCTAGAATCACTTTTAGGAAATACGACTCTGCAATACAGACACAAGATCTAAATTTAATATATTTTTTAATTTTATGAAATGTATCTTTTCTTAATTTTTTTTGTAGATATTTTTTAAATATGTTCGTAATAATTTGATATAAATATTTGTGTACCAATAAACCTAATTACCTAATTTATAGGTGAATAACTGAAGAAAATAATATATTTCTGTTATAAGTATAAGTATAAGTGTATGTAATTTACTAGCTAAAAGCTCCAGAGTGACTATTTTTCGGAATTTTTTTCCAAAATTTTTATTAACATGTACCTAGATAATGTTCAAATAACAATCAATCTTTGTATTTTAATTTTTTTCCAATATATATTTTTCACACGTTCGTGCATGGTTTGTCAATGATACAATAAAAAACACGCAAAATAAAAACCGTTACTTACAGGTAATTTTGAAACACTGACCGATTTTTAGTGAAACTTGATAGGTATACAAATTAATACTAACATTTTACCAAACTTACAAATTCCTAAAATGACATCTAGAGACACATGAAGTTAGCCTCCAATTAAATAATTACTTCTAATAAATTACGGAAACAATTAGAAGTTCCCAAATAACTTACTAATTTACATAATTGCACCCAAATCTATTAAAGTTGCCAGGAACTGTTTGTTTCCCCATTTTGGATAATTTTTCCAGTGGAGGGCACAAAAAAGCCGGAAATGTGCACGATTTATTCGGGAAAAATAGCGTTAAATAAGTGATGATTCGGTTCAAAACGTGCCTTTTCTCCCCTTCCTTTTGTCTTCACGAACCGAATTCGGTAATAACTCTCATAAAAGACCGTCAGTGGCAATTCATTCGCCATGCATACCTATATCTCGTTACCTTGAACGTGAGCTCACAGAACATAAAATTCGTCGAATGATACAAACGTAAATAAACAAGAGAAATAGGCCGGTTTGTTTGCAGAAATGTAAAGGGGAAATATGTGCGGGTTTTCAGATCGCCCAAGAGAATAAAAAGCGGTAAGCCGTCCAAGAATCTGATATTTTTTTCACAAATTGTGTCTCTCTCCCGATCGATACCACCTCAAATAATTCGCTTAATTGCTTTGATTTATATCTGGAGGGAAATTAATTTTCAATTATCCTTTCAAGTGAATTCGTTTCGCTTGCAGAACCATTATGTGCAAGGCTTTGAGGATTAAAGGCGGCGTTTGTTGGTAAACCATTAAAAACTTATCTATTCATAGTAATCTTGAAACAGTGAAAGACGTATTCTTCGAGCCCAGATTTCCACCAGCTGTTACATTAATTCGGGTAATTCCGTAAATAGTTTCAAAATTACTCGAGGGAAAGTTAAAAAAGTTAAAATTAGTTTGAATTTAATATGCGGCTTACCTGAGAAATGAAAAAGGAGCACAACAACAATATCCGAAACTCCAATCCCGCGCATTTTGTTTCTTAAATTACCTGAAATAAAAAACAACATTAAGAATTAACAAAGGAAATCTCTAGGCAATAAAGCCCGGACTACGGAGGACTATGACTTAGGAGACGCAACGCAGGATTTTCTGAACCCGAAAAATTTAAATTCAACCAATTCATTATTTACTTCATAAAAATGCAGAAATCTTCAGATTTGCACTCCCAACAGACTGAGAAAAACTTAAGACTGCAGTTTTCATAAGAAATATGAGAAAAAAATTATGGAAAATTTGCGCCTCGTCCCTTGTTTTTTAAGACGCTGCGAATACGGTTAAAGATACAAAAAAATGTAAGGAACAAAGTTGTAGAGAATCAATTTTTTTTTTAAAAAGTCCGCGAGAGTATTTCTCTATCGTCAACGGTTTAGGCCCCAAAATCATTCAACGACACTGAAGCGATAGATTCGTTTCATTTAACCGGTAGTCAAGTAACAGAAACTTAATTTATAACTAAACTATAGGAGATACAAATATGGTCTCGCAGACTTTTTATAGGAAATTTAATTCTCTACAACTTTGTCCTTTACACATTTTTTGTATCTTTAACCATATTCCCAGCGTTTTGATAAATATGCGACCGTGCGCAAAAAACTATCGTTTACAATTTTCAATTTGCGCTCCACCTTATATCTTTGCAAACGCAGCGAATACGGTTAAAGATACAAAAAAAAGTGTAAGGAACAGAGTTGTAGAGAATTAAATTTTCTTTAAAAAAGTCCGCGGGAGCATTTCTCTATCGTCAACAGTTTAGGCCCCAAAAACATTCAACGACGCTGAAGCGATGGATTCGTTTCATTTAACCGGTAGTCAAGTAACAGAAACTTAATTTATAACTAAACTATAGGAGATACAAATATGGTGTCGTAGACTTTTTTATAGAAAATTTAATTCTCTACAACTTTGTTTCTTACAAATTTTCTGTATCTTTAACCGTATTCCCAGCGTTTTGATAAATATGCGACGGTGCACAAAAATTATCACTTAGAATTATTAATTTGCGTTCCACCTTATATTTTTGCGAACGCAGCAAATACGGTTAAAGATACAAAAAAAGTGTAAGGAACAAAGTTGTAGAGCATTAAATTTACTATAAAAAAGTCCGCGACACCATATTTCTATCTCCAACGGTTTAGGTATAAATTAACTTTCCAATACTTGTACACCGGCAAAATGAAGCAAATCCGTCACTTGAGCGTCTTTGAACGACTTTGGGGCCTAAATGGTTGAAGATAAAAATATGGTCTCGCGGACTTTTTTGTAGAAAACTTAATTCTCTACAAATTTTTTCCTAACAGTTTTCTTGTATCTGTAACTGTATTCGCAGCGTTTTGAAAAATATGAGGCAGAGTGCAAACTGGTAAAAGTTTTTTTTTAATATAGTTTACGATAAAATTTTTGCATTATGTTTACGTCTTACTATAGAGAATGTATTTTTTGCTGTATTAACCGTTATACAAAAACAAACATTTTTTTAAAACTGACGGTAATAGAACTGCGCTCTCTGGCGACATTACAAAGAACGTTTTATTTGTACGCCGTTTCATCTCCTAACCTTTAGATATCCGTAGCCCGGGCTCGGGCTTAATAATTAAAAAGCGGCATAAAAACTTCAGCAATTCCTCCGTTTTAAGACTAGAAAAGTTGGCACATTCGTGCGCGAAATCATCATTAATTACCGTCCGAAATAAAAATTAATTGTGCGTTTTATTGTTGAGCCTCAAGACTAATTAAAGCAATACATCAAAAAGGGGCGCAACTCCAGCAACAAAATTCAAGTAAACAACATGTTTATCAGGATCGTTGCAATTTCATGCGAAAAAGTCATTTTCTTGAAAGTTTCCTTTTTTGCTCGGAGATCGCTCAGAGATACTACCGTCAACGTCAAACTCGGTTTAAATTTAAAGCGACTTATCCGTGATAAAGTAGAAATACTTTTAAATATACCGGCTCCGAATAAACAAAGTTTAATTCGTTTCTTGGCCGTTTATGCACGAAACGAGTCATTACGTGTGTCACTCGTATTATTAATGGCATTCTTCATAAACCCGGATTAAAAAAGATAAGCCGCGCTCCGGCCTGATATTGACAAATGAGAAAATGGAAAACCTGTTGAAACTCCACGCATTAATTTCGATATGTTTGATTAGAGCCGCACGTGTGGAAAAATTCGGTTTCTTGTCCTGGCGGAGCCTCAGGGAGAAACAAATTGCATCCATCTCATCCATATTTGATTTTTAAAGTGGAGCTGAATTGAATATCGGATTATATCCGATTATTTCGGCGACACCTACATGAGGCCTAGATTAGCCAGAAGCCAATTAGTTATTCATCAAAGCGAGTTCGGGCCGCGTAATTAGCGATTTTTGCAGAGAGACTCACACAAAACTCACTCCATGACACCTACACGACTTATTAAATAACTTTATTAAATAACTTTGGCACTGGAGCACAATAACAGTGCAATTGTTGCTATAAATAACCAGAGACCGGATTTTTACGAAGATAAACATTACTTAAACGTAAAAATGGTGGTAAAACATTTGTTAACAATTCCTACTAAAGAAATTTTTAATAAATAATCAAATAAAATGCTATAAATTACATTCGACTACAAAAATAAAATTTTCGATAGTGTAAAAGAAGCTACAAAGAAATGATTTTTTAAAGTGGCTCGATTAAAATAATTTAAAAGTTTGCGAATATTCAGAATTACAAGACAGTGAACCCTTAAAAATAATTTAATGTACAACCAGAGTATTTCCAACTGCAAAGTAAAAAAATTAAAATTACGAAAACTGACAAAGTATTTAACTTTAATGCTAAAAACTAAAAAGCTGAAACACAAAAAAAAACAAAAAAAATAGAGAGATTAAAATTCTGAACAATTACTATTTTTTGAAATATTTTCTAAAAATCATTAAATTATAAAGATAGACAGGAATCTCACTAAAAAAATAAAATAAACCAAAAAAAATCATTAAGTTAGGTCAAACCTAACATTTTTTTCCGTTTCAAAAGTTTTTTACTCAGAGACGCAATTATTTAAAGATATTTTTCAAAAAACACCGAAAAATTACAAAATCAGCTTTAAAACGTTTCCCATTTCGAGCGTTTGATCAAATTTTTAAGCTTTGCGAGAATGTGTTATAACTTTTTTGAAAAATTATTGAATGAGGTCGAAGAATTTTTTGAGCTAAAAATGGTAATATTTTTACAATTTTTAAGAAATTTTATTGAGTATTGAATTAACCGAAAAACTGCCACATTAAGTCAAAATCCTCCAATTTTGCTTCGTTCAGACGTGGAGGAGATTTTAAAAACTTAGTTTTTTCAATATATTCAATATAACAGTTTCACTTGATTTAACCCCAAAATAAAATTATTCCGCAAAATGTTTTCTATAAATTATTAAATTAGGTCTGAAATGGTGTTCTTTTCACCTTTGTCGAGTGTTTAAATTCGTCTTTGAACTAACAATTCAGTTTTTTTGCCAGATTTTATGGAAAAAGTCCTCAAAATCAACAAATTCAAATAGTTCTATATTTTCGAATTTTAGCACCAAAATCAGAATTCTTTAACGAAATTAATAGAAATTCTAGATCTAGAAATTTAATTTTTTGTGAAATCTTACAAAAAATAAAAAAAAACACTAAATCAGACGAGAAGTGAGAAATTAACCAAAAACTTAGTCGATTTTTTCAACCTAAATTTTCCTCGTAAATTGATTATTTTTGCCATTTTCGAGCGTTTATGCATGTTTTTCAAATTGCAAAATTGTGTTTAAATTATTTGAAAATTATTAAGTTTGGTCAAACCTAACTTTTTTTTTTTCGTTTTAAAGATGTGTTTCAAAACGAAACAAAAAAAATCACAAAATTAGTTAAAAAATAGTGTGAATTTTTCTGTTTTTCATCATTTAATCACACTTTTAAGCTAAAAATTTAGTCTTTTTGTAAAATCTCACCAAATCCAGTCCGAAAAATCAATGAATTAGATCTGTTAGCGGTTAGTTTTTGTAAGTTATTATAAAATTGTAAATTGTTTAGTAAATTTTAGTAAATTGTTCAGCCTAAGATTAAAAATTATTTCATAAACTTTCCTTGTAAAAATCATCTAAATACTGACCAAATTTGTTCAGAGTTAGTGTTATTGTTATTTTTTTAAAGTTTGAGGACATTTTTGAGCAAAAAACTCAGTCTTTTTTAAGATATTACTGAAACTGGTCTCATAATTCACGTATTAATTACAGAGTGGCATTTTTTTGCTTTGGCATATTTTTGAGCAAAAATAAAACCAAATTTCTTCGAAAATCATACGAAAAATTATAAAAATTTCTCGAAAACTATTATTTGTGGGTTTTTCGAATGTTTAGGCATAATTTTTGAAACAAGAACTCCTACAAAATTACACTAACAGGCCGAATAACAATCTTCAAATTAGCCCCAAAATTGAGTTTTTCGGACGTGTTAGTTATTTTTTCATTCAGAAAAGTCGAAAAAATAATCCGAAAATTCAGTAAATTTAGTTAAAATTGTATTATTTTTGCGATTTTCGACCGCATATCTAAAAAACTGAGAAAATGAAAAAACTATAAAAATAGAAATAAGAAACATTAAGAGACTAAAAAGCTAAAAATAAAAAAACTGAATAAAAAAATTAAAAATAGTGGAACTGAAATTATGTAGAATCAAGAGACTAAAAAAGCAATGTAAGATCATTAAGAAAATGGAAAACTGAAATTATAAGGTAGTGAAACCAGAAAAAACTGAAAAATTTGGTAAATGAATATGAAATATGAGAAAATTAAGAAACTCAAAAGCTGAAATACTGGAAGACTTAAACTCTGTGTGATTGAAAAACTAAAAAAAACTACGAGATTGAAAAACTAGGAGCCTGAGAAACAAAAAATTCCAAGATGCGAAATAAAATAACTATTAAATTGAAGAATTTGAAGTATTGTTCTTAAACTAAATTCTTCTAAAAAAAACTGAAAAACATTTTATTTTAAATGAATATATATAAATAAATAAAATAAAAAAATAAAAAAGCCCTGAAAAATTGCGCGTTCTGGAAGTTTCCTAAACTAACACCAAAGAAACCAAACCTCAGGCCGCATCTTATTGCCCACATCTTTCTCACTTAATCGCAAAATTAGTTTAACCAACGTTTTTATCGATCCCTTGTGACACTTATTGTATCGACATACACAAACTGCTTTATCTTACAGAAGCATCAGAGTGGGCTTTGCCCCGATCCCAGTGAGCTCCATCTTGTCTTGCGAACTTTCAACCAAAAAAATATTATTATTTCCCTGGGGTTGAATATTTTGCCGGTAAACACAAATTTAAATTCCATTATCGATTCGCACTTTAAAAACTAATAACCGCGTAGCAACTTGTTGATTTGGATTTTCCCGGTGATTCCCCCAAAAAACACCAATTTCCTTACGTTTCAGACGAGCTTTTGTGCCTTTTCGCCGCCGAAAAAAACCATAATCACGTCCACTGACTTTTCACACTTGTCACCGATTGAGCGAAAATTTCCCCGTGAAAATCCGTTCGTTAAACTACATGGAAAAAAGCCAATAACTACCGTACAACGTTCACAAACAAACTAAACTTGTCGGAGCTTACAGGGGGTACATTGCATTTGTCTCGCTTTGGCGCGTTGAATTTCCGCAGTTTTTCCTTCTCGCACGGGAAATTCATGCGCTTAAGCTCCCGCCAAGTATATTCATTGACGAAAACACCCACCTTGTTCTCTTTCACGGCGTATTTAAATAAAGTTAATTTTTTATGAGTTGAGCTTTATAATGTTTTTGATATGGGGGATAATGGTGTTTTTTCCTCCCCCGGAAGTGATGGGTGGATCAGGGATGAGGGAAGGTTTGCGTGGGGAGGTTTTTACAAGGTATGGGTTTATTTGTAAATAGGTAAGACCTGTTGACGGTTTTAGCTATGGAATGGGGAGAGAGAAGAGGATTGAGGGAGGATTTTTAGTCATTTGGGGATTTGGGGAGTCCCGGAACGAATATTAAAAAAATTACTTGAAGCCGGTGAAGGGTTTTTGTAAAGGAATAGCTTCTGTGATGAAAGTTGGGGCATTTTTCGGATTTAATATGTATCTATTCATGGCACACAGCTAGGAAATTGGATCTTTCAAATAGACGACATAGATACACGTAAAACTTGTTTGTGAATAAATATTAATGAACAAAATTCAGATCTAGGATAAATTTGTTCTGTTAAAAATTAAAAATGCCTCTATTTTGACAAATTTGACAAATTTGCTGGTATTTTGCAAATCTGTTTAATGTTGGAGTGGCATGGTTTTTACAAAATGACTAAAAGACAATGCAAACTGTACAATAACATAGTAAAACGTTGTAAAAGTTTGTTTAAAAAATAAATACATAAAAGTTAGTATAAAACGCGAATTGGAGGAATGAAATACCGAATTTATTTCTTTAATTTTTAGCTTGTTAAAGTTTTATCCATCTAATATTAATCTTGCTATTTTTTCTCTGTTGTTCTCTAAAATCTTACTTCTTTATAACTTATAGTACGAAAATTGATAATAAAAAAATTGTGTTTTCTCTAAACTCTAAATTTGAAAGCAGATTATTTTTAATAAAAATTAATAAAGAATGAGACACTAAGGGTAACAGCCCTTAAAAGTTTTGATTTTTTTTACTTCCTCCATCAGGTCAAAAATTAATAAAATATTTACAGTGGTCTCTAAGAGTGACGTAAATATTTTATCATTTTTTTAGATTTTGTTTTTAAATGGAAACACAGAAGCCAGGGTCATTATTTTAACATTTCTGTTTAATAAAAACTACCTCTTTAAAAATATTGTTCCCACCTTTCCGTTGGTAAAAATATTGTCATCAAATTTATGGGAAATACGTAAGATGAAAAGTCAGATGTAAATTTATAATTTTTTATATTACTTTACATTAAAATTAATTTGTAGACTTATAGACAAAAACGATTGATGAACTTATCTCATTATTGCACTGAACAAATCTTTCCAAATTTTCGGTATTATAACAAAATTGTTTAATAACATTTAAATAAACCAGTTTATTGCAAAACCAATTATTTGAAAGAAAAGATTTTATTACACACTTTGCTATATTTTTCTCAAAATGTCTAACATTGGACTTATTTCGTTATTCGGAAGTAAAATTACCGTTGGGGGCGCCACTGAGCTAGATCGAAAACAGTAAGCATAAATGGCGGGAAAATGTTTATTCGGATATTTCGAGCGTTGTACGAATTTTGAGGCTTCACAATTATTACATTGCCTATGCGGAATGATATTGCATATTTGATGCAAGAAACTTATGAAGACAAATGAGAGATGACGAGGAAAACACGAATAACGAATGACTGTTAGGTTTACTTTCTTTATTGGAAAATTATTACAAAGACATTGAAAAACCTACCTTTTGGCATAATTTACGTTTAAATGTATCAGCAGTTGTTAATCTTTATTGTAGTTTTGTAGATTTACCGCAGCATTTCATGATTTTTTCAGTGGAAAATTCTAACCTAAAATTCATAACACTTTACTAATTTATTGGTTTCTTGAGCCAAACTTTGTGTTCGCTATAATCCATTACTTATAATCTTTAATTAGACAACTGTTTGATAACACTTTGTAATAAAAATTTAAATATTTTTTACTTTTTATCCACTTTCAAGTTCCAACAATAAACACTTTATACCACGTAAGTAATTAACACTATACACGCAAAATTGTTGAACAATTCATTAAATGTCAGTTAAATGTGGCATTACGAAAATTTCTTTACTGTTTTCGACATAGTTTAAAAATCATCAGTCTTTTTTATTTTTCCCAAATTCCTAAATTGAATATTATCCTAAATGTGTTTTAAACGTTCTAAAGTTGTGGTTTAAGATATTTTTTTTGTTACAATTTAATTTTAAAATGATACATTAGATTTTTTTATTTACCTAATAATTTTTTTTTCACATCAAGAAATTATTTGTTTCCCTGGCTTCCAGTCTTCCAGTCATAGTTTCTTAGCGTTTCAGTCACACAGTTTGAACGTTTCTCAGTATTTCAGCTTTTTGGTTTCTTAGATTCTCCATATTCTATATTAGTTCCTTAAATTCTTCAGTTTTTCGTGGTTTCACAATCTCATAATTTCAGTTTTCCATTTTCTTAATGTTTTTACTTTGCAGTTCTATAGTTTTTTATTTTATCACTCTTTCAGTCACTAATTTCTACAGAATTTCAATCAGACCGTTTTTTAGTTTTTTTTTTGTGTTTCAATTTTTAAGTTTCTCATCATTAAAATTATTTATTTTGACAGTTTTTAAAAAAGTTATTTTTTTACTTTGCAGTTGGAAATGCTTTAGTTGTATATTATTAGCTATTTATTTAACGAGTTTGAATGTAAATCGGACGAGATTGTTCATCCACGAGGTGAAATAAATGATCCGATTTACACGAAAACGAGTTGAATACAACATTTTTTTTTCTTCGAATTAGACTCAACAAAGATTAAAATTGCTTTTATTGTGTTAAAACTAGTCTGACGTTTTGTATTAAGAAATGTGAAGCAATTGTCAAAACTACCTTACACAGGAAAAAAACCGTAAATTTTGTAATAAAATTATTTTTAAGGGTTTACTGTCCTTTAATTCTAAAGGTTCAGAAGCTCTTGCAAAAGCACAGCATTATTTTAGTAAAACCACTTCTACAAGTACTCCAAAAGTTGTGGACAAATTAGTTAGTGATAAATTACACAAAAAAATCTGGATACAAAAATCTCCTGAAAATACAAACAATAATTGAATGATAAAATAATGGTAATGCAGAATTGCCAGATTTCAATAATGTCTTTTGTCTTATGTTATTTACATACAGTGAGTAACTGAAAAATTCTTATAAAAAAAAACTTATTTTACAACAGTAAATTTAGAGCAATATTTAGATTTAGCGATTAATTAACTTCTTCATACCTTTTTTTGTGCAAAAAAAATTCAGAGTTTTTGTAATAGAATTTGTTGCAATAAAAAATATGTTTTCATTATTTTCTTCAGTAATTAATTACAAATGTTTTCTAAATATACAAAGTTGGTATCTTCCTAAAAATCCAGTCCCTATTATTAAAAGAAAACCAACTATTTGTTGTACAGTCTTTGTCGTCTTACTATCTTACTATGACAATTTTTTGAATAGTAGATTATGTCAATTATTAGGTGTACTTGAAAATGATCGATAGTTTATGTAGCGAAGTTGAATGTTTATTTAAATAATGTAAATAAGCCAGATAAACTCACTTAGTAAATAGTAAATTAGTAAAAATGTAAGAATTTTTTTAAACATGGCTACTGTCTTAGCTACATTGTCCCCATTTTCTTAATAAGAATTTATCGATAGTTTATAATTTTATAACAAATCATACTAATAGAAAGGTAAGTAATAAATTATTGTTTTTTATTCGCTTCTGTGTGAAAATTGTGTAAAAATTGCGTAGGCACAAAAGTAAAACTTTTACCTGTGACATTAGGTAGTGTTTATAAAATGTTGCAAAAGTTTTTACTTTAGTTCAATCTATTTCTTTCTAAGTTATTTGTAAATTATAATAGTGGATAATAAAATTTTAGAAAAACGTTTAAAAGAATGTTTATCTATCGACTTGTCAAGAGTTTTTTTTTAATATGTAGCGCCCAAATTGTATGCAATCAAGATAAAATAACAAAACTTGTTAAAGTGAAATTCATCCATTTTAAATGAGTGAAATCGAATTCAATTAAGAGTCCACTGAAAGCAAATGTCACTTTTTAATTATTAAACTTTTAAATTAACCAACAAAAATATTTTCAATTTTAATTATGATTACGAATATGTCGGTTTATATTCAATATTTATAAAATTCCGATAGAATTTTTCACTCTCTTACAAGTCACTCGATATAAGCATAAATTAATTAAAAGTTTAATCAAAACTTGAATATACAAACACACTTTTTTAATTAAGAGTTTTGTTAACAATCACGAAATTAAGGTAAAAATAATTTTTCAACATTTCACGATTGAATCGTAACAAAATCATAATTAAATTGTATTAATAAATGTACCGATTTAATTCAAATACCTATCAATACAATCAAAACACAATTAACATCATGAAAACAATATTAAATTACATAATCCGCTTCAAAAATAAAAAATCAAGTGGTCGTGGAAACCCACCAATCACAGCGCTCCATCTGCTTTTGCCCGATTGGTCTAAATTAATTCACGTACAAAACAATTTCTACCGATTGTTCCTACATAAAAAAACAGGCGGCGTAAGCTTGAGGCATAAATTTCTTACAAAAACTACTTTTGTGAGAGTGGAGCGAATATGAGTAAAGTTTCTAAACAAATAAATAATTTAATGCTCGAACTAGATAAAGTACCTTACCTTTCGATTAAAAGTTCTCAACTTTGTTTCGGTCGTTTTATCTTTATTGTATTAACAGAAAAATCGTTCACACTTGAAATAGAGCGACACAGTTAAAAGACAGTGGCGTGCAACAAGTAAATAATAAATGATACACAAAAGACGTGCTAAATGGATTAATCAATAATTTTAAAAGCGATTAAAGTGCAATTAAGTGTCATTACGTCCGGTGAAGTAGGGCTTTTAATTAATTAATTGAAGGCAGTGGCGTGCGTTCAATAATTTTTTGTGGATGAATAATAATGGAAAAAGATCAGTGGCTGGAAAAAAGCGACTCCCTCGAGAGTCAAAAACACAATTACCATCATGAAAACAATATTAAATTACATAATCTGCTTCAAAAATAAAAAATCAAGTGGTCTTGGAAACCCACCAATGACAGCGCTCCATCTGCTTTTGCCCGATTGGTCTAAATTACTTCACGTACAAAACAATTTCTACCGATTGTTCCTACATAAAAAAACAGGCGGTGTAAGCTTGAGGCATAAATTTCTTACAAAAACTACTTTTGTGAGAGTGGAGCGAATATGAGTAAAGTTTCTAAACAAATAAATAATTTAATGCTCGAACTAGATAAAGTACCTTACCTTTCGATTAAAAGTTCTCAACTTTGTTTCGGTCGTTTTATCTTTACTGTATTAACAGAAAAATCGTTCACACTTTAAATAAGGCGACACAGTTGAAAGACAGTGGCGTGCAACAAGTAAATAATAAATGACACACAAAAGACGTGCTAAATGGATTAATCAATAATTTTAAAAGCGATTAAAGTGCAATTAAGTGTCATTACGTCCGGTGAAGTGAGGCTTTTAATTAATTAATTGAAGACAGTGGCGTGCGTTAAATAATTTTTTGTGGAAGAATAATAAAGGAATAAGATCAGTGGCTGGGGAAAAGCGACTCCCTCGGGAATCAAAAACACAATTACCATCATGAAAACAATAATAAATTACATAATCCGCTTCAAAAATAAAAAATCAAGTAGTCGTGGAAACCCACCAATCACAGCGCTCCATCTGCTTTTGCCCGATTGGTCTAAATTAATTCACGTACAAAACAATTTCTACCGATTGTTCCTACACAAAAAAACAGGCGGCGCAAGCTTGAGGCATAAATTTCTTACAAAAACTACTTTTGTGAGAGTGGAGCGAATATGAGTAAAGTTTCTAAACAAATAAATAATTTAATGCTCGAACTAGATAAAGTACCTTACCTTTCGATTAAAAGTTCTCAACTTTGTTTCGGTCGTTTTATCTTTACTGTATTAACAGAAAAATCGTTCACACTTTAAATAAGGCGACACAGTTGAAAGACAGTGGCGTGCAACAAGTAAATAATAAATGACACACAAAAGACGTGCTAAATGGATTAATCAATAATTTTAAAAGCGATTAAAGTGCAATTAAGTGTCATTACGTCCGGTGAAGTGGGGCTTTTAATTAATTAATTGAAGACAGTGGCGTGCGCTCAATAATTTTTTGTGGAAGAATAATAAAGGAAAAAGATCAGTGGCTGGGGAAAAGCGACTCCCTCGGAAATCAAAAACACAATTACCATCATGAAAACAATATTAAATTACATAATCCGCTTCAAAAATAAAAAATCAAGTAGTCGTGGAAACCCACCAATCACAGCGCTCCATCTGCTTTTGCCCGATTGGTCTAAATTAATTCACGTACAAAACAATTTCTACCGATTGTTCCTACACAAAAAAACAGGCGGCGCAAGCTTGAGGCATAAATTTCTTACAAAAACTACTTTTGTGAGAGTGGAGCGAATATGAGTAAAGTTTCTAAACAAATAAATAATTTAATGCTCGAACTAGATAAAGTACCTTACCTTTCGATTAAAAGTTCTCAACTTTGTTTCGGTCGTTTTATCTTTATTTTATTAACAGAAAAATCGTTCACACTTTAAATAAAGCGACACAGTTGAAAGACAGTGGCGTGCAACAAGTAAATAATAAATGATACACAAAAGACGTGCTAAATGGATTAATCAATAATTTTAAAAGCGATTAAAGTGCAATTAAGTGTCATTAGGTCCGGTGAAGTGGGGCTTTTAATTAATTAATTGAAGACAGTGGCGTGCGCCCAATAATTCTTTGTGGAACAATAATAAAGGAAAAAGATCAGTGGCTTGGGGAAAGCGAGTCCCTCGGGTCACTGTAATAAATCAAAGTCCAAAAAAACCGTATAAGAGTGTTGATTTCTATAACAAGGCTCAGGTGATGGAACAAATTTCCCACATTCCGGTTCGATCCCCAATTTAGATAAGAAATAATTCCGAAATATGGAAATAATGAATGCGTTGCATGAAACTCCCACGACATGCAATTTTAAAAATATCGCAATGTTTTGAGAGCTTTCGATTGATTCGGCATTTTCCCAATCGAAAACTGTTCATCAGGTCGAAGAGGACGAAAGAAAAATAGCAGAGCATAAAGGGCGACTTATTTGGAGTGAAAACAAGTCTCCATCACCGTCGAGAATAAGAATAATACATTAGAGGGTCGAATATAATTAGCAAATGTCGAACGAGACGTTGTTTCGAGGCTAGGCTTTGTTGTTGAGGGTTTTATCTGGCAAATCAATGTTGCCTCGGCAATGTGTGGATTTTTGATATGTGGGGTTATCATTTCTTCTCCCAAATGGCAGTTATAATTATCCCAAAATCGATAGCAACGCCTCCGAAATAACTTTGCTATTTTAAACATTAAAAAGAAGAGGCGCGGATATTTTATTCAGCATTTATCGATTTTCATTCTATAAAACGCAAGAGATATTTCCTTGCAAGTCGCCCTTAAAACCTCAATTATTTACAATAGCCCGATTGGATTTTGATGTTTTGGCATAAGTCAACAGCAGTGAGCTAATTTTGGGCCAAATCCATAAATCCAAATCTGTTTACCTGCAAAGTTTTATTGAATGTTTTTCACTTGTGATGCGATGACTGGAAGCCACCGTCTAACAAATATTTATTGCGACAAGCTTTATCGCAATAAATACAACGGAATCAACACTTTTGACCCACTTTTCCCAACAAATACCAACTATTTATGAGCTCAAGAGCCACTCTTTTCTGTTTCTTAACCCAGTTGCGAATTTACGGCACACGTGCCAAGCCAATTTTTGTCCACTGATTTTTTTTCCACTGTAAACGCTTGGTTTTCTTTTTAGTGTCAAATCGTTTTAAATTAATAGTAACAGTAATTTACTAATCACTTGGTAAAAAAATGTTAAGCTTTGTATTCTTAACAGACTGAGAAAAACTGACGACTAAAATTATTAAATTTAAAATTTAAAATTTGCGTTTCGTCCGGAATTTTTCAAGACCTTGCAAATACGGTTAAAAATACAAGAAAAATGTTCGTAAAAAATTTGTAAAGAATTAAATTTTCGTTAAAAAAATTCACGACATCATATTTTTATCTTCAATGATTTAAGTTTAAATTAACTTCCATTGGGAGTATTGACTTGACCACCGGCAAAATGAAGCAAGTCCAACTTCAGAATAATACTCTGAAATTGATGTGGTCTTTTAGGTGTTTTCTATCACATAATAATAATAATAATAATAATAAATAATAATAATAATAATAATAAAGCACAAGAGTTTTACAAAGTCATTTCCGAAGATTAAAATTAAGTACAGTAGTTTAAGAGTGACATAACATTTTTTAATAAAGATGACAAAAATAAATTAGTAAATCTTAAATTTTTGTCTTTGGCTTTTACTTGCAGTTTGTCTGATTCCAATTTTTAATTTTAAGTGTTGTTATCTAGATGGTTGCTCAAGATAAAAATTGTTGGAAAATGCTTTTTCGTTCTTTACTTTTCACATTGAAATCATGAGTTCATATGATAGAAAAAGTTTTCTCTAATTCTCTAACTTAGCTTAATTTGAAAAATGGTGGATGCGCCAAATTATTTATTAAAAAATTCATAACTAGAAAACTAAAAGTCGTAGAGCAAAACGGTTTGTTTCTGTGGTTTCTACAGTTGAATTTGCGTATTATACCACCATTTTTACAATTTTAACTTAGTCGAGAATTTACTTAAAAATTTAGTTTAATTTAAAAAATGGTGGATGCGCCGAGTTACTTGTTAAAAATTCATAACTCGAAAACTAAAAGACGTAGAGCAAAACGGTTTGTTTCAGTAAATTTTACGGTCCATCCTGCATATTATAGTATTATCGTTTCAACACTTGTTTAGTCAAAAACTTATTTAAAAACTTAGTTTAATTTGAAAAATTAAATAACTCGAAAAGCCGCAGTACAAAACACTTTGATTCAATGGATTCTACGGATCATTTTGCGTATTATAATACTACTACTTTTACAACCCTAGCCAGAACTTATTTAAAAAAGTAGTTTTATTTAAGAAATGGTAAAATTTCGCCGAGTTATTTATTAAAAATTCATAACTCGGGAACTAAGAGAGGTAGACCAAAATGAATTGTTTCAGTAAATTTTACTGCTAATTTTGCATACTATACTATTATTTTTACAACACTAGCTTTTTCAAAAATTTATTTAAAAACTTTGTATAATTTGAAAAATGGTGGATGCGGCGAATTATTTATTAAAAAATTCATAAGTGAAAAACTAAAAGTCGTAGAGCAAAACAGTTTGTTTCAGTGGTTTCTACGACCAAATTTGCATATTGTACCACCATTTTTACAATCCTACCTTAGTCGAAAACTCATTTAAAAACTTAGTTTAATTTGAAAAATGGTGGATGCGCCGAGTAATTTTTTAAAAATTCTTAACTCATAAACTATACGTTAAAAAGCAAAACAGTTTATTTCAATAAACACTACGACTCATTTTGTGTATTATACCATTATTTTAAAAACCCTAGCTTAATGAACCGTATTTAAAAGCTTTATTTTAATTTCTAAAATGGTAGTTGCGTTAAAAAATTAATTAAAAAATTTATAACTAAATTTGCTCAACAACAGCAAAAAAATCTAAGACAACAAATAAACCATCTGTAAACTAGTGATATTTTAATTATAGTTTTGATAATTTTGAAAAATTGGAGCGTGTCTTGGGCTGGGTGCAGGAGAGCTGAGATATAATCAGCTTATGGATCTCTTGTAGCTTCCGACAAGAAAGACTCGTCTACTAATCCCAAACTTTTACAATCCTAACTTAATCGAGAATTTACTTAAAAATTTAGTTTAATTTAAAAAATGGTGGATGCGCCGATTTACTTGTTAGAAATTCATAACTCGAAAACTAAAAGACGTACAGCAAAACGGTTTGTTTCAGTAAATTTTACGGTTCATTCTGCATATTATAGTATTATCGTTTCAACACTAGTTTAGTCAAAAACTTATATAAAAACTTAGTTTAATTTGAAAAATGATAGAGGCGTCAAATTATTTATTAAAAATTCATAACTCGAAAACTAAAAGGCGCAGAGCAAAACACTTTAATTCAATGGATTCTACGGATCATTTTGCGTATTATAACACTACTACTTTTACAACCCTAGGCAGAACTTATTTAAAAAAAAAGTTTTATTTAAGAAATAATAAAATTCCGCCGAGTTATTTATGAAAAATTCATAACTCGGGAACTAAGAGAGGTAGACCAAAACGAATTGTTTCAGTAAATTTTACTGCTTATTCTGCATACTATACTATTATTTTTACAACACTAGCTTTGTCAAAAATTTATTTAAAAACTTTGTATAATTTGAAAAATGGTGGATGCGGCGAATTATTTATTAAAAAATTCACAAGTGAAAAACTAAAAGTCGTAGAGCAAAACAGTTTGTTTCAGTGGTTTCTACGACAAAATTTGCATATTATACCGCCATTTTTACAATCCTACCTTAGTCGAGAACTCATTTAAAAACTTAGCTTAATTTGAAAAATGGTGGATGCGCCGGGCTATTTATTTAAAAATTAATAACTCGAAAACTAGAAGTCGCAGAGCAAAACGGTTAGCTGAAGTGGTTTCTACGGCACATTTTGCGTGTTATACCATTATTTTAGCAAACCTAGTTTAGTTGAAAACATGTTTAAAAACTTAATGACTAGTGATATCTTACTCTTGTATTGACATTTTTGAGAAATTGGCGCGTGTTTTGAGCTGGGTGCAGAAGAGCTGAGATATAATCCCAAACTTTTACAATCCTAACTTAATCGAGAATATACTTAAAAATTTTGTTTAATTTAAAAAATGGTGGATGCGCCGAGTTACTTGTTAAAAATTCATAACTCTAAAACTAATAGACGTAGAGCAAAACGGTTTGTTTCAGTAAATTTTACGGTTCATTCTGCATATTATAGTATTATCGTTTCAACACTAGTTTAGTCAAAAACTTATATAAAAACTTAGTTTAATTTGAAAAATGATAGAGGCGTCAAATTATTTATTAAAAAATTCATAACTCGAAAACTAAAAGCCGCAGAGCAAAACACTTTGATTCAATGGATTCTACGGATCATTTTGCGTATTATAATACTTTTACAACCCTAGCCAGAACTTATTTAAAAACGTAGTTTTATTTAAGAAATGGTAAAATTCCGCCGAGTTATTTATTAAAAATTCATAACTCGGGAACTAAGAGAGGTAGACCAAAACGAATTGTTTCAGTAAATTTTACTGTTTATTCTGCATACTATACTATTATTTTTACAACACTAGTTTTGTCAAAAATTTATTTACAAACTTTGTATAATTTGAAAAATGGTGGATGCGGCAAATTATTTATTAAAAAATTCATAAGTGAATCACTGAAAGTCGTAGAGCAAAACAGTTTGTTTCAGTGGTTTCTACGACCAAATTTGCGTATTATACCACCATTTATAGAATCCTAACTGAGTCGAGAACTCATTTAAAAACTTAGTTTCATTTGAAAAATGGTGGATGCGCCGAGTAATTTTTTAAAAATTCTTAACTCAAAAACTATACGATAAAAAGCAAAACAGTTTATTTCAATAAATACTACGGCTCATTTTGCGTATTATATCATTATTTTAAAAACCCTAGCTTAATGAACCGTATTTAAAAGCTTTATTTTAATTTCTAAAATGGTAGTTGCGTTAAATAATTAATTAAAAAATTTATAACTAAATTTGCTCAACAACAGCAAAAAAATCTGAGACAACAAATAAACCATCTGTAAACTAGTGATATTTTACTTTTGGTTTTGATAATTTTGAAAAATTGGCGCGTGTTTTGAGCTAGGTGCAGGAGAGCTGAGATATAATCAGCTTATGAATCTCTTGTAGCTTCCGACAAGAAAGACTCGTCTACTAATCCCAAACTTTTACAATCCTAACTTAATCGAGAATTTACTTAAAAATTTAGTTTAATTTAAAAAATGGTGGATGCGCCGAGTTACTTGTTAAAAATTCATAACTCGAAAACTAAAAGACGTAGAGCAAAACGGTTTGTTTCAGTAAATTTTACGGTTCATTGTGCATATTATAGTATTATCGTTTCAACACTAGTTTAGTCAAAAACTTATTTAAAAACTTAGTTTAATTTGAAAAATGATAGAGGCGTCGAATTATTTATTAAAAAATTCATAACTCGAAAACTAAAAGCCGCAAAGCAAAACACTTTGTTTCAATGGATTCTACGGATCTTTTTGCGTATTATAACACTACTACTTTTACAACCCTAGCCCAAACTTATTTAAAAAAGTAGTTTTATTTAAGAAATGGTAAAATTCCGCCGAGTTATTTATTAAAAATTCATAAATCGGGAACTAAGAGAGGTAGACCAAAACGAATTGTTTCAGTAAATTTTACTGCTTATTCTGTATACTATACTATTATTTTTACAACACTAGCTTTGTCAAAAATTTATTTAAAAACTTTGTATAATTTGAAAAATGGTGGATGCGGAGAATTATTTATTAAAAAATTCATAAGTGAAAAACTAAAAGTCGTAGAGCAAAACAGTTTGTTTCAGTGGTTTTTACGGCAAAATTTGCGTATTATACCACTATTTTTAGAATCCTAACTGAGTCGAGAACTCATTTAAAAATTTAGTTTAATTTGAAAAATGTTGGATGCGCCGAGTAATTTTTAAAAAATTCTTAACTCAAAAACTATACGTTAAAAAGCAAAACAGTTTATTTCAATAAATACTACGACTCATTTTGTGTATTATATCATTATTTTAAAAACCCTAGCTTAATGAACCGTATTTAAAAGCTTTATTTTAATTTCTAAAATGGTAGTTGCGTTAAATAATTAATTAAAAAATTTATAACTAAATTTGCTCAACAACAGCAAAAAAATCTGAGACAACAAATAAACCATCTGTAAACTAGTGATATTTTAATTAAGGTTTTGATAATTTTGAAAAATTGGAGCGTGTTTTGGGCTGGGTGCAGGAGAGCTGAGATATAATCAGCTTATGGATCTCTTGTAGCTTCCGACAAGAAAGACTCGTCTACTAATCCCAAACTTTTACAATCCTAACTTAATCGAGAATTTACTTAAAAATTTTGTTTAATTTAAAAAAATGGTGGATGCGCCGAGTTACTTGTTAAAAATTCATAACTCGAAAACTAAAAGACGTAGAGCAAAACGGTTTGTTTCAGTAAATTTTACGGTTCATTGTGCATATTATAGTATTATCGTTTCAACACTAGTTTAGTCAAAAACTTATATAAAAACTTAGTTTAATTTGAAAAATGATAGAGGCGTCAAATTATTTATTAAAAAATTCATAACTCGAAAACTAAAAGCCGCAGAGCAAAACACTTTAATTCAATGGATTCTACGGATCATTTTGCGTATTATAACACTACTACTTTTACAACCCTAGCCAGAACTTATTTAAAAAAGTAGTTTTATTTAAGAAACAATAAAATTCCGCCGAGTTATTTATTAAAAATTCATAACTCGGGAACTAAGAGAGGTAGACCAAAATGAATTGTTTCAGTAAATTTTACTGCCAATTTTGCATACTATACTATTATTTTTACAACACTAGCTTTTTCAAAAATTTATTTAAAAACTTTGTATAATTTGAAAAATGGTGGATGCGGAGAATTATTTATTAAAAAATTCATAAGTGAAACACTGAAAGTCGTAGAGCAAAACAGTTTGTTTCAGTGGTTTCTACGACCAAATTTGCATATTATACCACTATTTTTACAATCCTACCTTAGTCGAGAACTCATTTAAAAACTTAGCTTAATTTGAAAAATGGTGGATGCGCCGGGCTATTTATTTAAAAATTACTAACTCGAAAACTTGAAGTCGCAGAGCAAAACGGTTAGCTGCAGTGGTTTCTACGGCACATTTTGCGTGTTATACCATTATTTTAGCAAACCTAGTTTAGTTGAAAACTTTTTTAAAAACTTAATGACTACTCTTGTATTGACATTTTTGAGAAATTGGCGCGTGTTTTAAGCTGGGTGCAGGAGAGCTGAGATATAATCAGCTTATGGATCTCTTGTAGCTTCCGACAAGAAAGACTCGTCTGCTAATCCCAAACTTGTTAATGTTAAGTGGAATTTAATACCCCCGTAGTTAGAGAAAACTGAATCTGTCTAAATCCGCTTGAGTGGAGTAAGTCGTGGCTCACCGCCTGTTTGAAGGTTCAAAACACCGGAAGGCAGGCTTTTCGTGCTTTGGAGCATCGACTTAGTCAGTGGCTAGTGAGTCTAATTTGACGCCGACCGATGTTTATTACGACACCTCTGCTGTTTTTAGACCGATCGATATCAATCACCTCCAATACAGATAAAAGCTCTCTGCTTTTTTACCAATCAAGGGTGGGTAAAAAAATTATGCATATTTATTAAGTGCATATGTGTCGCGTCATAAGAGAAGCAATTTTCCCAACATCGACCACCGAAACGATTAATAATCGTAAAGTTTGTGATGGACGACTTTGTAGCCACGGTTTTGACAACGATCATAAGTCAACATAACACACGAATCCGGAAATTTATGGATGAGGCAATCCGAATTTTCGGCTTGGTAGCGTGTGATACAGACTTATGACAACTGAAGCTAAGAGATTTGGGAAATATGAACAAATTGCCGAAAAAATTTACTAAACCCAACGAAAAAAAAAAGATTTCGCAAGTCTGTAAAAGAGCAACACAATAATAGAACCTAAGTTTGAAATCTCCTAATTAATTATTATTGAATTATCATATGTATTCAAAATAAGTGTGCTAAAAGTATGTTTTTCTTGTGTCATCAACATCATATTAGGTAAAGTGTAACTAATTCTTCACTTTTTAAGCTATTATTTTTTTTACTCATTTAGAAATACACGGTGACCTAAGGGTGTGTAATCGATCTATTTAAAAGTTAAACTTCTTTGCTATTTGAAATATTGCCATGCCGTTTTTATTACCAAATAGATATACTTAAAGTCCACAAAATAAAAATATTTTTATTATTCACAGGATATAATAGAAGGTGGTGACCCGCAGTCAATTTTTTTTAATGGAACAATTTATATATTTTTGCATAATTAGACTCTACGTGAAAAAATAATAAATCTTTGTATTTCCGTTTCGGAATTATTCAATTTTTTGTTATAAAAAAAACAATTTTTGAAGAACCATTAGGAAATCAATATAATAAATATTTTTTGATAAATTTGCAATAAAAAATCTTACGATATTTTGTAATTATAGCAAAGAGTTGACTTACAGTTAAAACGAAAAGTCCACTATTTACTAAAACTATTAGCTGGTTCAAAACTAAAAAAACGCCAACGTCGCATTTTACCAAATTATTTTTTTAAATAAGATTGATAAAACTGTAAAATAGTTCTTAATGCTTAGATCTCTTATTGAAAGTATAAATTTTATTAGCTCTCACATTCCGGAAGTGCATGAATAATTTATAAAACTTAATTTTAAGAAAAAAATCAACGTTGGCGTTTTTATAGTTTTGAAACAGCTAATACACGGTATTAGCTAAATTTTTCTGTTGCAAATTTGTCGGAATATTCTCATAGGCGACTTTGCAGTAATTTTTCAAAAGTTGCTTTTTTATAACAATATCAAAATGTTGAATAATTCCGGAACAAAAAGAGATAGACCTATATTTGTTTAAACAAAGTTCTACTATTTTTATTTAAAAAAAATTCTTGAATAATTTCCTGGTGTAGTTTTTAGCATTTTTATATTCCCATCAACTGAAATCGTTTTTATATATACGTAATACATACAGATACGATTCAAGTAGATTAAAGGAGCGTAAATGTAATAACAAATCGTAAAACATTTTAGAAAATTTTAAATTTTGAGAAATTAAAAAATATATAAAAAATTATATACGTGATTCCAAAAAAAAACTGAAGCAGATAAATGTTTAATTATCCATATTAGTACAATTTTTTGAAGGAAGATTTCGTTGTATAAAATGAAAATATTCTAGAACATTGTTAATCTAGAATCGAATCACAAATATTTAAACACATAAAATTTGATGCCTGTAATATTTTCAACAAACATAAAAACCATTTTTATTTTATTTAAACAAATCATAAAAATTGGTGCCTACAGGGTGAGTCAATAGTGGGTTATACTTCTGACTGTCCTAAGATGCAACCAAAAATACTAATTGCACATATCACTTAAATAATTCGTTTGATTTTTAAAAACATGAATTTAATCAACACTTTTTTATTTTTAAAGTAATAATAATCAATAATAAAATTTTAGCAAAACTGCAAAAACAAACTTGATTACACCCAGAACAGTAATCGTAAATTATTTTTAATTTTTTTAACAACTACCGATCTGGTCAGCTGGAATCTGTATTATTGATTGCCTATTAAAAGAAATCAGACTCATCCTGTATATTATCACTTATTTGACTTCCGTTTAGCAATTTCCTATTTAAAAATCAAAAAAATTACATGAAATACAGAAAGATACTGTAAATTTAAAGATAGATAAACAAATAATTATCTTAATTAAAAAAATTAAAGTCGAATTCAATTAAACTGACATTTAGTGAAATAAGTGTTAACTGACCTTAAAAAAAATTTTTAAGTTGTTTTTTTTAATTATTTTGTAAATTGAATTATTTTTCAAACCGGCGAAACATTGACAATTATTTAAAATTACTAAAAAAAAACTATAAATTCAGTACTGCCAACAAAAATTTTAATTTTCAGAGCCTCCCGTTAAACCAAATGAGAAGAATTCAACTTTACATACAACTTTTATGCCAGATTTTAACATTTCTGGTGTGGCAGCACTGCGATTAAAAACAGTTGAATTGCTTGACATTAAAAAAGTGCGTGGTAGTTTGTCGAGAATAGAACAATTCTTGTGAAATCCGAGAAACCAAGCAAAATCAAAGGCAAAGTGAGCAGATAATTGCTTTAAAGCATCGAATTCCCGGTAAGTGTAACCTCAAATATTTGTTTATTTCGAGAATTTCGTTTTGCGTCGCTTGGCAAAGAGTGCTGTGATTGGCGCCATTTTCAAATATTTTAATTGCCGTTTTAAGCGTCCCTTGTCTTCCCGGTCCATTACATGCCTCCCAATGGCCGTAAACAGCCCCTTTGAAGTATTCACATCCATCGTAACTTGCAAACGCCACGTCCTTGTCAAACCCAGTAGTAAAATGATGAATCTTTCAAGAAGCGAAATTCAAACAGTAAACTCGATGCCCTAATTTCAACCTTGGACCGGGCAAACTTCTTCCCTTGAGTCTGCCGAGTTGTCTAACTCAGTTAGTAGCACTAACAGTTAATCAGTTGCTGTCACGTTTTGTTCCAATAAAAAACTCCTCGAACGAAACTTGAGTTATATGTCCTTAACAAACGATCTCGGCTCATTAAAACGCAATTTACACTGTTGGTGACGTGTGCAAAATGGTGGAGGCGCCGGGCGACTCCATCTTGTATTTATCCCACGTTTCGCGGTGAAACACTCGCACAAAAAATTGAAGAGAGCGTAAAAAGAAATGCGTTTTTTCAGCGACTAGACAATGTCGTGTCGTAGTCGGGGCATGGACCGGATGTTTAGAGTACGAATTAGGGGGCGAGGGGCGCAGTAACCGACCATACACTGTCAGAAATGATTAACAGTGCATTTCCTACAAAGTTGTTAATCATAGCGTATCAAGGAAATCGCCTCAAAGTTTAAAGTTGGCACGCGTGTGATTTTTCATGCTGATAATCGATTTAAATCATTCCTGATAAATTACTATTGTGGTGATAATTGTACTCATTTGACAGCTTACGGCCCCATAATTAACATTTCTATTATTAATAGTGGGAGGGCTGGTACTCATGAATTAGTTGGCAACACTGCTGATATTCTTGGCGCGTCAAATAAAAAATGCATGAGGCTATTTTATTCCAACTATGTTTAGAGCAATTTTGTAATAATTACATAGTTTAGGAAAAAAAATTCTTTAACCAAGAGATAATTTATACTGATTTTGTTTTCTGCTTACTCATTAAAAACTAAAATATGTACAGGGTGACGCAAAGGAGTGTAATCGGTCTATAATTTTTTTGAAAATTGAAATGTTCTATGCCGTTTTTATTATCCGATAGATCGAGTTAAAGTCCACAAACTAAAAATATTTTTACTATACACAGGGTGTTGTATACAAGGTGGTGAACCAAAGTTATATTTTTTTAAATAGACCACTCTATATATTTTTGCATAATTGTTTTCTACACAAAAAATAATGTAACATGTAATGTAATGTAACAAAAATAAATTTTTGAAAAGTCACTGCGAAGTCGCCTATGAATATTTTTCGACTAATTTGCAACAGAAAAAATTTAGAATATCTTGTAGTTTATGCAAATAATCATTTTTTAGTTAAAGCACGCCGATAATATACAGGCTGTTCCAAAATGTAAAAAGAAGAATAAGTAATTTTTTTCAAATGGAACACCATGAATTTTTTTATGTATTGATAGCATTTTTGATAACCTTTCTAATGATGTAACATTTGCTTAAAATATTTTTCGAAATTAAAATATATATATACATTTTATTAAAAGAAAATTTGTTAGCCTAGAATCTGATGGTCAAGTGGTTATTAATTTTTTGATATGTTCAAATGTAACTTATTACATTAGTAATATAATTATTAGCTGATACATAACTGAATTTTACTTGTCAAGAATTATTAATAAAATAAATAAAATATAAATTTTTAATTATTTTAAACACTAAAAATATTGTAAATTTGCTACACAAACCGCAAATCATTAGAATGCTCATGAAAAATGCTATCGATACGTGTAAAAAAATACATGGTGTTCCATTAAAAAAATTGAGTTATTCAAATTTTTGTCTTTTGGCACACGCTGTACATTATTTAAGTCTTTCAAGTAAAAGTCGACTATTTCCTAAAACTACAAGGTATTCTAAAATTTGTTGTTGCAAATTCGCCGGAAAATATTCATAGGCGACTTTGCAGTGATTTTTCAAAAATTGGTCTTTTTTATAACGAAAAGTTGAATAATTCCGGAAAGAAAAGACATAAACTCATAACAGGTTATATAAAGTTACATTATTTTTTTACGTAGAGTCCAATTATGAAAAGATATGTAGGGTGTTTGATTTAAAAAAATATAACTTTGGTTTACCACCCTGTATACAACACCCACAACACCCTGTGTATAATACAAATATTTTTAGTTTGTGGATTTTAAGTCAATCTATCGGATAATAAAAATAGCATAGCAATATTTCAAATAACAAAAAAGTTATAGACTGATTATGCACCCCTGGGCCACCCTGTATATATCACATTTGTCTGTCACGCCTAATATTTTAATATGTTCTCTCGGTGAACAATTTTCCTAATATAATAAAAACATATTTTTCTAATCTCTAAGTTTTTTTCCAGAATTCCTTTTGCTTTTTGTTACTTTTCTTTATTTTATTTCTGTCTTTTTTTAAATTTTTTTATTTATTTTTTATTTATTTTGTTGTTCTGTTTATTTACTTCTTAATAATCACATTAAGTCACTTGTGGATTTTTTTAGTGTATAATAAGATATTACAAAGATCTACTGTCTAGTTGCTTTTGGCCCACTTACTGGACATTATTTAAAGTCTTTATGATAAAAGTTTATTATAAAAGAAAACTAATTTAAAACAAATAAAAGTTAAAAATAATTGTATCCATAATGAAAGTATAATAGCTAGAAATGACATACATCGTCGTTTATATTCATAAATGACATTTTTTGCCTGAAATGCGATTTATTATTTATTCAAATGTTAGCATTATTCTTGTGATTAATGTCAAAGAAACTTAATACATTGCATTCCATTAAATTTCTGATCACAGTGTGCCTGTGTCTTTCAAATTAAGTTGGCAGCATTAAATAATGTCAACTGTCAATTTTTATTTCTTCCACTACTTTGATAAACATTTTAAAATGATGAATGACCTTGAACTGTATTTTAATCAAAATCGATATAAACCAACTTAATAATTAACGGTGTTGTTTCATTCTAATGAAAATCAGAGGTACACTCTAACTCAGTGTGAGAAAAATTCCGAAGCTTGCTTGTTATGAATTAATGATGGAGACATCAATGTCGCACGACACAAGAAATTACTTTAAAACGTATTGATTTTGAGTACTTTCACATGTAATAAAAATAAATTGATTGTACTTGAGACAAATTCATGATTCATGATTGTAAAGTGGATTGACCGTCTATCAAATGTCTAATCCAGATACCTGCCGTCAAGTTTTATCGTTTGTTTAATGTGGCACAAGTAAAGAAGTCGATAAATAATAGTATCAATTTATTTGCTTCAAATATGAATAAAAACAGTCGTAAAATGGATCAATCATATTTATGTTTGTTTACATCAAGTGAGCCATGTAAATAATAAAGTGTTATTTCATGCTTAACTATTCCCAGATAAACCACTTGAGCACATTTTTATTCCTATATATAGAATGATTGTTTAAATATTGTCCAGTCAGATTGACTTTACGCTCTAGCGCGCCCACGAGTTATAAACAAAAGACAATAATTTATTGTTGTTAACACAATGAAATCCGTAATTGTTCTACTTTTCATCGCTTCGGTGCTATATGTGAAAAGTGAGCGCCTAATTCCGTGCATTTGTTCACGTATTTACGCCCCCGTGTGTGCGTCGAATGGCAAATCTTATGGTAATAAATGCGAATTTCTTTGTCATGTGAAGTCAAGGCCGCACGAAGAGCAAAAATCGTTGTATATCGTCAAGTTCGGAGCGTGCGAAGAGCCAGCCAGTATCAACGAATTGCCGGAAATTCCAGTTGTTACACTTGATTGAATAATGTATGGGTTTTTTGTGATGTAATAAAATGCTTGTGTTTGATTTGAATTGAAATAAATGTGACGTAACTTGTGGTAAATGAGTGACGTCAAGGACGCAATGGGCACACCTTTGTTTCGGCAGCCTTGGACCGGCAGTTTGACACTTACTTAACCTCACATTTTTGAATCAAATTTTTCGAAATGAACCAACCAATTTCGTCTCTGAATTTGCCAGACAGCATTATTGGCAAACTCGCAAATCTGGGTTTTAATTACTGTAACGATTTGGGCGAAAATGTGGCCCAAAGAGCGAACATTCCCGACTATGGTTCGCTCAAAAGGGCCCCAAAACGGTGCACGGCTTTAGAATTGTGTGAAAGCGAATCGAACTGGAAGCCTGTGACTAGTTTTATACCACAGTTGGATTGTCTTTTGAGTAAAGAAATTGCTTCAGGGGTTGTGACCGAACTGTGCGGGCTTCCAGGCACTGGAAGGACACAGATTTGCTTACACTTGGCAGTTGGTGTCGCAGGGGAAGCAGTTTTTATTCATACTAATAATAATTTAAGTGTTGAAAGGCTCAAAGGTTGGGTTTGATTGGTTTTGTTTTTTTTTTTTCAATTTTTTGTTGCAGAAATAGCAGAAAAATTTGTCCCCGATGTTGGGGCACTTATGCAAAAACTTTTGTGTATCCAAGCTACGGATTTCACCGAATTGCGTGCAAGTGTTCAATTTTTGAAAACTTGGTTATCCAATAATCAAGTAATTTTGACAAATAATTGAGTAATAATTTTTTATTCCAATTAATTTTTCAGATCAGATTGTTGATTGTTGATAGTATAGCATGGCCTTTAAAACAACAACCACTTATGGAGAGGCCACATTTAATTTATAGACTTTTTCAAGAACTTCGAATTTTAGCGAACTTACATAACTTTGCGGTAAAAATATCAAATACGGAGATCTAACGGTTAGGATACGAAACGACGTAACAATGAAGGGTTCCTGGCCTCGATAATTCCGTTAATGTCGCCAGAGAGCGCAGTTACCGTCAGTTTTCAGAGCAAGGAATTTGAAAAAATGGTTGTATTTGTGTAACTGTTACCGCAAAACAAACAAAAAAATACATACTAAAGCATTAAATTCTCAATTATAAGACATATTTATAATGCAAAAATTTTATCGTAAACTATATTAAAAAAAAAATCAAATTTTTACCAATTTGCACATATTTTTCTAAACGCTGCGAATACAGTTACAGATACAACAAAAATGTTGGGAAAAAGTTGTAGAGAATTAAATTTCCTACAAAAAAGTTTCCGAGATCATGTCCCTATCTTTCACCATTTAGGCCCCAAAGTCGTTTAAAGACTCTCAAGCGTCATTTTGCCGGTGGTCAAGTATTGGAGTTAATTTATACCTAAACTGTTGAAGGTAGAAATATGGTGTCACGAATTTTTTACAGGAAATTTAATTCTCTACAACTTTGTTTCTTACACTTTTTTTGTATCTTTAACCGTATTCGCAGCGTTTGCAAAAATATAAAGTGGAACACAAATTGATAATTGTTTGCGCACCGTCACATATTTATCAAAACGCTGGGAATACGGTTGAAGATACAAAAAAAATGTAAGGAACAAAGTTGTAGAGAATTAAATTTCCTATAAAAAAGTCCGCGACACCATGTTTCTATCTTCTACAGTTTAGGCATAAATTAACTTTTCGTTACTTGACCACCGGTAAAATGAAGCGAATCCGTCGTTTGAGCGTTTTTGAACGTCTTTGGGGCCTAAAACGTTGACGATGGAGATATGGTCTCGCGAACTTTTTTAAAGGAAATTTAATTCTCTACAACTTTCTTCTTAACGTTTTTCTTGTATCTTTAACCGTATTCGCAACGTTTTGAAAAATACGGAACGAAGCGCAAATTTTAAATTTTAAATAATTTTTTTCTCATGTTTCTTATGAGAATTTTAGTCGTCAGTTTTTCTCAGTCTGTTAAGAGTATAAAGCTCAACATTTCTGTTTTTTTTTCAAGTAATTAGTGAATTGGTTGGATTTAAATTAATTTAAAACGATTTGACTCCGAGACATTTTTACTCTGCCGTATTATTTTTTGGGTTAGAAAATCCAGCGATTTTGTATCTCGTTTCGTCTCCTAACTTATAGTCCTCCGTATTATTCTGTGGTATTATCATGTTTTTGTCCACTTTTAGATTGTTGTTACAAATGATTTGACGACACGTAACACAGGGGCCACAAGTTCGTCTTTTGGGGACAGTTTTTATCATATTGTTAATAACAGAATACTGCTATCGAGGGTAAATAATCGATTTTGCGCTAAAACACTAAAAAGTGCAAATAAAAATTCGGAGGTGTTTTTCAAATTTGAATAAACTAGGGATTTTTGAGACCATCATTTGACCTACTGTCGGTCTTTCAAGGAACAGGACGCTTCATTTAAAACGTTTACTTACGATTTATCGTTCTAATCAACTTCAAACTGGACGTTAGCGATTCCAATGAAAAAGAAATTGCCTTTATTTTCATGAATAATCTTAATTTGATATGTAACAAAAATAAACGTGTTGTTTAGTATCCTGAAATCGTGCCAAACCTAACCTCAAAATTCAATTTTCATTAAATTAAATTAACTACGAAATCAATCGAATGTGTCTATAAATAGTGCATAACTCTTTATGGAAAATCCCAAAGAAACCACCGAGAAATTCATCAAAAATGAGGCCTACACGGAACTCGACGCAATCCACCCCCGTTTCATGGAGCCCCAAGACGCCCAAGTTGTGCGAGACTACGAAATCCAACACCACTTTTACTGCGACAAGTGTAAACTGTTCTTCGCCCCCACGTTTCGCGCCTTGAAGACACATTTCGATGGGGAAATGGTGCGCCACAAACCGTACGCTTCGTGTTTTTATTGCCAAGGAAGCGTTTTCGAGTATAAGTTTAAAAACGAGCGGAAGCTCTTCCACGATTGTAGGGATCATAGGAAGAAGGATGAGGACACGAGTGATTAAGACTGGATTTGTTACCTGATTAATTTGTAAATAAAAGTAATATATTTTTTCAAATAAAATTTAATATGGAAAAATATATATAATTAATACTGCAAACAATATCAAACAGTGTTCCGTTCGGGGTCTTCCAGCCTCAAAATGGAAGCCTTCTTGACGAACGACACGTCCTGAGGTGTTAGGAACACGAATTGTAATTCAGGATGCGCCTCAGCGTGATGTATCAATATGTCAATAACTTTGGTTCTATTTAATTTATCCTGAAAAAAACAGTTAGATGAAATTCAAACAATCTTATAATAATAACACACCATGTAGACATCAAACTCGTCCAGGAAATAGAAAGGGAACTCCATACATTGCCACAGCGAATACAAAAACGCAACTGTGGAAAAAGACCTTTCGCCCCCTGACAAATTAGACGTGGTGGTCAACCCCTGTGACCCATGCTGGGGTATAACGACCAAGTCTAACGTTTTTTCGTGTAAATTAATATCAATCGAGCCCTAAAAAGCAAATTTAAACCGCCTCAAGACCCAACAAAAACATACTTTAAACTGCCGAACTTCCATAATTTTCTTAAACGAATGTTTAATATACGTGACGAAATAATTCTCCGTAAGTTTATAATGTCGCGTCCTTTGTTCCACGGCTTTGGCCAATTCTGTAATATCCTCTTCAAGGCACGCGAGAAGCGTTGACAATTTGTCATATCGCTCGTGCATAGTGTGGTATTTCTCTAACAATTCTTCCACATTTTCCGTCGCCGTTTCAATCCGACGCGCGTTGCGCTCCAATAAGTTAATTTCATTGGCAATATCGGGGACTTCCCTGGCCGTTTCCAGTCTTTCCCCCAAACTCAACGCCTGCTCTGTGTATTTTTTCACGGTTGATTGCTTCAAGACGAGCTCGGATCGCGCCTCGTTTATTTTGTTTTTAAACTCTTGGGCTTTTCTCTTGTCGAACTCCTCACTCGTCGTGATTTCCTTCTGCCGGATTTGGTCTTCTTTCATTTGGTCCTAAATAAAACACTTGTAACCACTGATATACAGAGTGTCCCAGCGGGTAGGTAAAAACCATTATTCACCTTTAAACGTGAGAAAAGTAATAATTTTTCCCCGGAGTCATAGATACTAGCTAAAATTATTTTCAAATATACAGGATTTCCGAAAATAGTAGTAGTAGAAGTGAAAGTGAAGAAAGTAGAAAAAATAGTATACGACACTCGTTTTATAAGACTTATTCTATTGGAGCACTCCTTCGTCGTGCTCTAAAACCATTCGTGCCACAATAGAACATATGCAAAAAATAGAAAATTGCAAAAAAATTAAGGTTGTTCCATAAAAAAGGACGAGTTTGTAGTCTAGCTATTTTCGGAAATATCCTTTATAATTGAAAATAATTTTAGGTACTTGGGGACTGAGGAAAAAAATATATTACTTACCTAACATTTAACTGTGAATAATGGACTTTACCAACTCGCTAAAACACCTGTATAAAAAAGTAACGTTACTTCAAGTGTGCGCATGCGCTCCTCTAAGTCGGTATTGGCCGCTTTCAAGTTTTGCAATTTTTCTTCGTTTTTATTAATATCGGCTTTAATTTCCTTAAGTGTTGTTTCAACAGTGGCCAACTGAGCCGATTTCTCCTGAATTGTGTTACGAATTTCGCTTAATTCACTTTCCTAAAACCATGACATAATATTTAAAGAAACTCATTGGATAAATTTATTACAAGTAGTTCAACACTGGCGACTTCAGGTTCGGCTGTGGCCTTCAACTCCTCCAACTGTCGCCTGATTTTAGTACGTGCTCCGTCTAATTTTTTGATTTTTTCCTCCAATTGTATTTTTTTATTTTCCTGTTCACGCGTTTCGGCAAAAATCGCGTTTAGTTGTTTTTCAATGGCTTCTTTTTTCTTCGCCAATTCCCTAATATTGTGTTCTAGTTGGCTGGGAAAAAACAAGTCACAATCACCTGTCACACAAACATGGCCAACTCACAGGATATGTTCTTTGGTATCGACTTGTAAATACTGCGCCCTGTGGTAACGCGATCCGTAAGTCTTGTAATCCGGATCGGGGAAGTACTTATCACCTGTGATTGTAATTCCTTGTTGACAATTGCGTGGCACGTGACTAGCGTTTGATAGCAATTGCATCGCACGATCATTGCTCGGGATTAACAAAATTCCCTCAATTTGTGACTGATCTACGATGCAGTTGGCAACCACGGCATCCTCGATTTCCAAAACGTCGTAAAGACCGACACAATCAGAGGGGGCCCTGACCAGGTTCTTCGTAACGTCATGTTTCTGAAACAAATGGTTACGTTTTTTGTTTGACGGATTGGCAAAGCCACCTGTGAGAAAAACTGGGACGTGATTATGGTCGGTTTGGGACCACTGGACCAGACTTGGTTAAAAATTTGAACTAACAATTGATTATCACTGGGATTATCAACGGCGAATGATCCGAGTAGGCCGGGTGTGAGGTAACTTTCCACCGCCACGGCCCACTTTTTATCTTTGAGTTTTATGTAAGAGCCCAATGGACCGCGTGGCATGTGTTTGAAGCGACTTTTGTTCTGTTCGATCAGTTGTTTGACTCGGGGGATGTCCCGACCGTATAACAGTAGGGTATTCCCCGATTCGTTTTGTAGCGCATTCAAGCTACTTTTCTCGTTATCTGGAAAGAAAACTATGAACCAACTGGTCCCAAACTACAAATTACAAATTAAATGCACAGTATTTTGTTTAAAAGTCAAGTATTTTTGTTCAGTAAAAATAATAAATAAAATGGCTTTCCGGCGCTGTCATATTTAGATTTCAAAAAGCTTTTTATTATGCTTAATTATTATGAATGTAATTATGAATGTAACTTTTTTGTAATAAATTTTTTTAAATAAATCGTTGATTTTATTTAAAACTTTTCTGTAAACTTAGTGACTGCGACAATAATTTACAGTAAATGTTATAATTCGTACTAAAACTCTGAAAAAATAACTAGCTGCATATTAAAAGCCTTTTTTTTTGTTATTTTTTCCTATTCAAATTTATTTTCCACTAAAATTTCAACTAACAAAAATGTGCTACCATCTATCTTTTAATGAATCTTTTATGTTTATAGAGATTTTCGGTAAAGAGATTTAAATAAGAGTCAAAACTGATTTTTTTACGAAACCCCTTATTACTTATTTGATGGTCCAGTTGGCTGATGTCACGCCTCAAACTCGCTTTCTCTTCATCACGCCGCGAGATGTCGCTGCGTATTTGAAACAAATCATTGCGACAAGTCTGCAAGTGGTCCTCCATACCCTTGATTTTCTCACTCATGTTGTTCAAATCGCGTAAGCGTTGCATTTTCTCTTGTTCCACACGTGACATTCTAAACAAAAAACAATTGACAATCACACAATAAGCGAAACCTAAGCCTACTTTTCGTTGGCATTTTCAATATCGTGCAGCAAAGCGTCGGCTTCTTTATTTTTTGACTCAATTGTGCCATAGATAAGTTGTTTCTGCCGACGTTTGTCGTTATATTTTGTTCGGAGATCGTCAATAACTCGCTTGACGTCCCATTGCGGTCTCGACTGTACTTGGATTGTTTCTTTGAGTTCGTTTATTTTTTGAGTGAGCGAACTAAAACAAATTAAAAATAGCACATGGGGGTATCCCCTACCAGTGTTGAGCGAAATGTAATGTAATTAATAATTTATAATTACAACCATCTAGTAGAGAATTTGTAATTTCAATATTTTGTAACAGATTACTAAAGTAATGTTCTCGCTCGTATGGTGACAAAAAACTTTTTTCTATATTTTTTATTTTTTTTCCGTAGCTCTTTTGCTTCCTATAAAGTCTAATTTAAAAGTTTTTTAATTATTTTGCATAAAAATTTAACGTTGAAGAGCTGTATCTCCGGAAAAAAGGCTCAAATAATTTTTTGTCATAGAAACTTTTAATTCAGTTTGATGTCCTTTATCAACATTCGAGAGATTGTGCGGCACTTTTGAATCACCCTGTATACTAGCCCCATTTCAATTTCATTACTTTGTATTCAATTACATTGTAATTTATTGTAATTACTTTTTTATTAAATATAACCCCCAAGGGTGTTGAACAAGGGTTAAAGTTGGTATGAAAATATATTTTTCTAAGTTATGTCCACAAAAAACCTAAATACCGATTTTCATGAATATAACTTAAAAAAGACATATTTTAATCCAAAATAATTTAAATAATCTGTTACAATGTAATTAATTACAAATAAGTAATGGATTACTTTCAGTTTAATTAATATGTAATTTATACAGCTAATAAAAAATGATTATAATTACAATGTAACTGAATACAAAGTGATCAAATTAAGTACATTGTAATTACATTATTAATTCAATTACATTATGCCCAGCCACCTACGCGATATTTTTTTTCAAATCGGCCACTCGTTTCGACCGATTTTCGCAATCACTGATCAGTTTTTCCTGCTTTTTGGTCAACTTTTCGACGTTTTCTTCATCCTTTTGCGCCTCTTCTTCAGCATCGCGCACCTTAGCCCAAAGCAACTCGATCTGCATCAGCTTTATCTTCTCCCGAATGCCAACAATCGACTTGTGATTGTCAATTTTTTGCTTCAGTTGCTTCAACTCCTCGACTAATTTATTGAAACTGGTTTTCTTGTCCTCAAAAACCTTCTGTGACTCTTTCTTATGAAAAGTAATTTTTTTGTACTCTTCACTAAGCGAGTCCAGTTTCGTGGCTTTCATGAAGAGAATAAATTTATTTTTGGGGTTGTTGCTGCTTAGAAAATTCCGGGACGTGTCCTGGTTGAGGATACAGACGGGATTATCGACTTGGATGTTGAGACTGGTCGTGATATTGTGGATTTCGCGCAACTGGGAGGCTATGACAGCCCCATCTGCCGCTTTGATCCTGTAGCTGGAGCCCCCCGAAGCCGTCAGGTTGCGAATTATGGTGATTTTGTCGCCGTAGACGTTCGGCCGGTAGGCCATGGGGCCCCCGTTGTACAACTCGATCTCAACACTGCCTGAGACTTTCCCAGTTTTGATGAAACTCTTGACGCTGTTGCCACGATTTGTGAGACTGGCCTTGCCCCCTAAGCCCACGACTAGCGCGGTCAAAATGGCACTTTTTCCGCTTCCGTTGCGTCCGATTATTATACTGATGTTTTCGCTCAAGTCGACCTCGAGCATTGAATGGCACATGAAGTTTTTGAGGACCATGCGAATTATGGTCCCGGCACGTTTCTAGAATTTTTTTTGAGTGTTTTGGAGTTGGTAATTAAGGGATTTACCTGGGAATCATTTGTCTTCGAGCGTTTTTTCTTGGAGGGCGTTGAGGAGTTAAGGGTGGCGTCGTTTGTGAGGGTTAGTTGAGACAAGGGCTTTCGTTTGCGCCCCATCTTAAAAAAACAAATGACATTCGTTGAGTACGACTGATAAGATATTAAAAGTGCGTCGGGTTGCAAACCGTGACATCAAATTGATACAATGTTGTAACTTATTGATAAAATAACAATTTGATATTGATGTTTGAGGTTAGGGTTTAATGTCAGTAAAGAAACAATAATTTTGTAATTAATTCACTACTTGGAGGTTTAATTTTTGTGTTTGAAGGTTTCGTTACTGGCAATGTTGCGTAATTATATGAATTTTGCACCGAATCATAACAAAAAAACAGCAAAATGACTTACCGCCGAATTTTCCATTGTTACGCTAGGACGTTACTTTTGACGCCACAATTACACCGATTAACAAGTAACACTTCTAAAAAAACTATCGTTTTAAAACAAAAACACGACAATTACAAATTCATGGTAAAATGCTGAATTGGCGCGATTTCAACCGTTAAATTCACAAATTCACAAAGCAAAACATGAGAGAAACTATGCGCATGCTCCAAATAGTAGAAGTGTCTACCGTTCCAATAAACTTTTTCAAAATAAAAAATTTGAACCATTGAACAAAAATTGCTAATTCTAAATATTTTACAACTGAATAAACACGTTTTTTGTAATTTCTTTCAATTTTTTATTCTTTAATAAACATATTAACGAACGCAAAGTCATCATATGCCATGTTACAAAAAGTTTACGTTGGCAGGTAAATTCGCGACCGTATTTTTGAAAATTTCACAAATTTCGGGAGAAATTTATGCAAGATTACCCTCATTATAACCCCTATACGTGTTTTTTTATCAAAATTTGGATAAAACAAAAAAATTTAACCAATTTTTCACTTTCAAAATTAAGACTACGGAGGACTATAAGTTAGGAGATTTTCTGAACTCAAAAAAATATTACGGAAGAGTAAAAATGAGGGCTCTCCAAGCATTATACTGTCTCGGTGTCAGATCGTTTTAAATTAATTTCAATCCAACCAATTCTCTAATTACTTGGAAAAAAATGCATAATTGTTGACACTGTTAACAGATTGAGAAAAATTGACGGCTAAAATTTTTATAAAAAACATGAAAAAAAAAATTATAATAATTTAAAATTTGCGTTTTGTTCCGTATTTTTCAAGACGCTGCAAATGCAATATTAAGAATACAAAAAAAATGTTAGGAAGAAATTTGCAGAGAATTAAATTTACAAGTAAATTACAAAAAATAGTATAAAAAACTTGTTTCAAAAGAGCTTGAAGAACCCATTCTTTAAAATATAACTCGTAGCTACAATACTCGTTTTTGAAACTTAAATTCGTGTTTGAAAACTGGTCCTATAAAACTTTTTTTTAATATATTATTTACGATTTATATTTTTATTTCACCAGTTATTAGACCAAGGCCAAATGTTTGACAAATTTACAAATTATGCAGAATATGTTTCAAATAAGTATTTTATTGTTGTAAAAAATTGTCAATATCAAGTTGTTATCTTTTTTGGGTCACTGACATATCTGTTAGTTTTGTAAATACAAAATAAACAAGTGAAAGTTTACGTGACGGGTCACGTGCTTAAACCAGAGATAGGTATAACCTAACCTAAAAAAGCATTTTTTTGTTATTTTTTTTAGTTTTTTCCATAAAAATGAATAATTTGCTTTACATAAATGAGGAGACAGTCACAAAACTGCTAAACTGGGACTCCACGTTCAAGGCCATCGAGACAGCACTGGAATGCACTGCTAAAAACAGGGCCATCCAGAGCCCCCGCACCTTCACCAAATGCCCTAAAACCGACTCCATACTCCTAACAATGCCCGGCTATCTTGATAACGATGCTTTCGGCGCTTTGGGGTGCAAATTAGTTACGGCCACACCTAACAACGCCACTTTACCCCAACCCTTACCCACAATAAACGCGCATATTATGCTCTTTGATGACGTCACGGGTGTCTTAAAGGCCGTAAGTCCGAATAATTGCATAACACTCTTGGGGGAACCCCACATTTCAGGTCATAGCGGGCACTGAAATAACAAAATGGCGAACCGCCGCCGCCTCTGCTGTGGCAACGAAATATTTAACACGTGGTAAAAAACTTAAAGTTTTGGCGATTTTAGGGGCAGGTAACCAAGGCCACAGCCACGCTCTCGCCTTCAGTCACTTTTTCCCATTCGAGGAGGCAAAAAATCGCGTGTTTAACTCGCGCCAATGTTTGATTTGTTTCGTTGTAGATCCGGATTTGGAACCGGAATAAATACAAGGCGGAAACGCTCGTTCGTGCCTTGAACTTGTTTGCAAACACGGGAAAGTTCAAATGTTACGAGTCTAATAAAGAGTGTGTCACGGGGGCTGACGTTATCGTGACAGCGACGTTCGCGGCTCAGCCAATCGTAGAGCGTGATTGGCTCAAACCGGGCGTGCATATTAACGGTAGGCGTGGCTTGCTAATGAGCCACTAATGACAAGCAACGATTTGGAGGCGTGAACCAATCGTGTTGTAGCGATCGGAGCGGGTGTGAACCATTACAGCGAGTTATCGCCCGACATTTACAACACTAGTGACGTTTATGTCGATCATGCTGAAGGTGCAAAGGTCGAGTTGGCCGGTTTGGGAGTGAAGTTGGGGGAAATTGGAGGAGTTATTGCTGGAGACTTACCACCGCCTACACTTAATCAAGTCACCGTGTTTCAAAGCTTGGGTAATAAATTCGCATTTGAGGCAATAAAAACCAGGCAAATATTTCGTTTAAGGGATGGCAGTCGAGGATTGCGCGATGGCGAGACTTATTTACGACCTCTATGTGAAACAGTGTCAAAAGGAATGATTTTTTGGTATTTTTGTACAAAGTTCAGTTCGCCCACACTTAAGGGAATCCAATTAAGTCTCTTTGACCTTTGTAACAACATCTTGCTTCTAAATAAATATCGTTTCGAACACATTTCGCTTAATTTGTAAGGTTTCGAATTTCCCTCGCAATTTACTTTCTCGATTATTTTACCGCAAAACGACTTCACCACACAACACATCATCAGTTAACTCTATTAGGTACAGTTAGAGAAAAATAAAATACCTCAAATAGTATTAGTTACGTATTTTTCACCCTAATTTTGGCAAAAAAAATCAAAATTAATAATAAAACTTCCCTGGAACAAACCGTTTTGTTCTAGGATTTTATGATTTTTCCAGTAACAAAAAAATATGCCTCTGTAGCTTGGACTGTAGCCTGAAGCGACTCCGGGTTTTTACCGGGAGATAGAGATTTTAAGCGCATTCAGATGGTTTTTTGGTTTTTGATCTAAGTCTTAAAGATTCCGAGAGAAATACTAAAACTACTTAACGCTTTTTTTCACTTTTTCAAACGCCGATTACGGCGAAACTATTGGAGCTAGCGAAAAATCTCAAATGCCATTAGAACCGGCTGAAAAGGTCTACAAAATGTCAAAAAAATCAGACGCTGAATTAAAAGAGCTGGGAGTAAAGGGTTTATTTCTTTGTCAAGAGCACATTAAAATCTATCAGATATAACTAATTGGATATTCGGGATTGTGGAAACATTTAATTTTGGTAGATTATTTATTGTTTACGTTTTGCCATTTTTTGGGGCTTCTTCAGGACAATAAAATGGTTCCCCGTCACGCTTCACGAATGGTTTCCTATTTATTGTCCTGAAGAAGCCCTAAAAAGGTGGCGAAACGTAGACAATAAATAATCTAACAAAATTAAATGTGTCCCGAATATCCAATTAGCTATCAATCTATCAGATATACGAGTAGTGTAGGTTTTCAGGATATTTTTTTCTCGATTACGTCAAAACGATTCGAAAAAGTGGAACTATTTTGATAAAAAATTATGTAAAATGGTTCGGGAAATCGAATGGCGTTGAGAAAATCGCCAGATTCTTAATAGCTTTTAAGTTATGATTTTTTTTTTCATTTTACCTATTTTTGGTTGTTTGCAATTTTCTTATTCTATTAGTCTTTTTTGAAAATTATATATATAATTAAAAAAAAATTCAACGATTGTAAACCCAATTGAATTACGTCTTATCAAAGTTCCGGAGTTAATGTTCGATAAAGGTTCTTGAAATTTACAAAAATTGACCAAAATCTTGACAAGAAAACATCAAACGTCAAAAAATAGAAGCAATTGATTTTTCTTGCACTTTTGAGAACTCGGAAGGATTTTAAAGGTAGGTGCACATATTGATAAGTTTATAAAAAAATCCATTTTTTGACTTTCGTTCGATTAAATGCATATTTTCAACAATATGCAAAGTTTTTTTTAATGGATAATTACATATAAGATCTTTCTAAAGATAGTACACGGCGAATATTTTCGGAGTTATTGCCCGATAAATGTTTCGGGTACCTACTGAAAATTGACTAAAATTAGACAGAAATCAAAAAAATGAAACCACTTATTTTGCTGTTAAATAAACAATATTGGTAACTGTTTTCCACTAGGACTTTCAAGTTTAGAGTCATGATTTTTTTTACTGAAAAATTAAATATCCTATATTTATTGTACAAGACGATAAAATTTTATTTCTTCCACAATTATTTCGGTTGAATTATATAGGTACTGACATTTTCATTGACAATTATTCAACAAAGAATAAAACGTCAAAAAAAGTAAAACAACAGTGGTTGTAAACCACATTTTACTAGACGATAAAATTTCGTTTTACCCTGAAGTAATAAGTAGATAAAATGCGATTTTACCGTTTACGATAAAATACAATTATTTCGTAGTTTTTGATTAACTCGCTTGATAATTAATTTTTTATTTAGTCTGTATTTGGAGAGTACTAAAGAATTATTTTTGAAGATTTTTTAAACTTTAATTAGAGAAAAAAATTTCTGTTGTAACTTATCACCATTCTGCAAAATGTGTAGATTATGAAACCGCAATTATTTTTTCAGTAAATTTAGTCTTTCTCACGTGAACTTCAACTCAACTACTTATTAGTTGTATTTTCCCGCTTACGTACGAGTATATTTAGAGTATCTTATATAAATTGCAGTAACTTATTTGAACTAGTATTCAGAAATAAAATTAACTAGACGCCCTCTGGTGATTACTTTTGAACTATGTCGAAAACAGTAAAGAAATTTTCGTAATGCCACATTTAACTGACATTTAATGAATTGTTCAATAATTTTGCGTGTATAGTGTTAATTACTTACAATAGAAAGAATTACTTTAAAAGTACGTGGTGGTAAATACTAGCGTTGACTTTGGTTCTGTAGTTTTTCGTGGTATAAAGTGTTTATTGTTGGAACTTGAAAGTGGATAAAAAGTGAAAAATATTTAAATTTTGATTACAAAGTGTTATCAAACAGTTGTCTAATTAAAGATTATAAGTAATGGATCACAGCGAACACAAAGTTTGGCTTAAGAAACCAATAAATTAGTGAAGTGTTATGAATTTTAGGTTAGAATTTTCCACTGAAAAAATCATGAAATGCTGCGGTAAATCTACAAAACTACAATAAAGATTAACAATTGCTGATACATTTAAACGTAAATTATGCTAAAAGGTAGGCTTTTCAATGTCTTTGTAATAATTTTCCAATAAAGAAAGTGAACCAAATAGTCATTCGTTATTCGTGTTTTCCTCGTCATCTCTCATTTGTCAACATAAGTTTCTTGCATCAAAGATACAATTGTCATTCCGCATAGGCATTACAATAATTGTGAAGCCTCAAAATTTGAACAATGCTCAAAATATCCGAATAAACATTTTCCCTCCATTTATGGTTACTGTTTTCGACCTAGTTTAGTGGCGCCCCCAACGGTAATTTTACTTCCGAATTAGCTTTATTTCATCTACAGCAGTTTCATGACATATGAAACATATGAAAGTTAATGCCAAGAGCACGTCATTTGCATCACATTGTACTTTTAAATAAAAAAACAAGTTTAAATTATGTAAAGTCTATTTATTTTTGTAAACAATTATTATCAATGTAAAAATTCCCTGAAAAAAAACAACAGATTGTACCACCTTAAAAGTCCTAAAGCCATTATTTTGGAACACCTGTATCGAAAAAATTTGAGAATTGATTTAAGGAATAGAAGAAAATAGAGCAATTAGGGTCTATCTTTAAAAAAAACTCGCATCTTAAAAACTTCACTACACACAAGTTACAAGAAAACTGCATTTTCTGTTTTCTTTTGTCAAGACCAAAGCTTGTGTACATTCGTTATTAGAATCCAAGTTCATTGAAGAATCTTCTGCAAAAAAATATGTTCCTAGCGGTCAAGGAACATACAAAGATATAAACATAAAATTTTCTTCTTTCCGAAGATCTTTTTAACTCTTATTTATTATTTATTATTATTTATTTATTTATAGTATTTATTAAATACTTTGGGTATTTTATTAAGTGATTAACTAAAAACTCTTACAATAGAAACAATAAACTTCTATGACAACAAAATTTTCCCAGTTTATTCATTTTCTTTAAGTTGTTGCCTAAGCACCCTTTTTTATTAATTTGAATAATATCAAAAAAACATTTTTTTGTAAAATTGCTTTACAGTTTTGATTTTGAACTATTTTGCACTTACCTATTTTGAATAGTCTTGAAAAAACACTTATTTTTAACTTATTAATTTTTTTAATTTTTTTTAATCACTTTCTTTGATTCAATGGTTAGTATGAATAAAATGTAGCAAAAGCTTTTACTATAGTTTTATCTCTTTCTCTCTCATGAAATAAATTATGTCTATCTTTTACTATTACAAGTAAAAGCATTTATTTCACTTTATTCATACGGCTCAATGTCTTTCATAATAATTTATTTCAAGTATTCAAGTCTAGGCCCCAAATATTGATTTGGACTTTTAATTTAATTTGATGTAATTCCCTAACCAGATTTTTAATTTTTAAATTTGGTGGCGCAGTTGGCTCTGTCATTTCGTTTATTTCACTTTAGAGAACTATTTCTCGTTATGTGAAGTGAGAGGATTTTGTCAAGTCTCGAAAAGCGGCGCATTTCGTTCACTGAACTTCGTTTATTGAGTCGTGTTCGAAGAGGAGAAATAAAAAGTCGTATCGGTGTTGGAACTCATATAATAAAGTCTCGAAAAGCATATTTAAAACGACTAAACTACCTTTCACATTTACATCTAGTTACACAGATTTACGTATTGGTCCACAGAAAAGGACAAAGATTACATAGGCCTACAGCCCCGTGGTAAATCCAAGTGTACTTTGAATTTCAAATTTATTCCGGTTTATCGAAGCATCGATTTAAGTTGGCGCAACTGTATGAAGAGTCGCCACACGATTTTATTTCGAGTTTTTCCCCTAATGTGGGATCTCATCCAGCGAGACAAATTTTACGACAAGTTCTCCAGGGAAAATAAACGAAAACGGTTTCTTATCATTGAAGCTCAGCTCTGATAGCGTTTTTCGCGAAGTTTGGGATTACATTAGTGACTTAATTTTCTTAATGTGGGTGCACCTGCGTTCGCCAACTTTGGTGTTTTCATTAATTGACGTTTCGCTTGTAATTGATTTAAATTTACCACGGGGGCGCTCGGGAAACTTCGACTAGGACTAATGCTACCCTGGCATGGTCATTTAGCTTGTTTTTATCACATAAGACTTTAACTTACCGAGCTTTTGGTTCAGTCTAGAGTTAGTTGGACAGCGAAACTCAACAAGAAATCCGGCAAACTCATTATTGTCGCTTTTTTAATTTGATGCGTTTAAATGGCAAGTTTAGTGAGCAATTTGAAATTCTAAATGTACTTATATACAGGAAGAGACTACGCGCTAATTCAGTAATAACTAATGTTTAATTAATCAAAGGGGGACGATTCATGCCGTGATGTAGTATTCTCGCCTCTGAATACACTTTTCTCGCATAATGTAGCAAAGTGCTATCGTGATTAGGACAGCGATGGCGATTCCCATGCCTATGCTGACCCAAATGATCTCTTCGTTGATTCCCTGGTAGGAGCGACCTGAAACAATATTGATTGATTTTGACGAGTTTAATTAAATCGGGCTTATTAAAACTGGCCTAATTATTAAATCATCTATGGAAGGAGACGGAAAGAGGCGGAAATGAGGGATTGAAATGTTCTACCGGAGGCACGTTTGAGAATAATGCTGCAAAAAAGGAAGATGAGATACGTTTCATCCTTATATCTAGAGACGGGATTTTTAGGAAGTTAAAATCTTTATTTAGGTGTCAAAAACAGAAATTAGGTATTAAAAGCTGGTCATTTACAATTTTTATCAAAGAAAAAATGAAAACACAAATTTTATTGCAATTAACTGTTGAACATAAATTTGCTGTTGTAAAATTAATTCGTTTTTTTGTACAATTTTTTGAGACACTTATAAATGAACTCACTGTGTAGAAATACGTACTAGTACAGACTAAAATCTGGCATTTCTGCATTACCAATATTTGCATTGAATTAATTTTTATTGTCAGTAGATTTTTATATCCAGAATTTTTTTATATAGTTTGTCTTTAACTAATTTGTCCACAAAAATTTACACTTTATTCACAAGTTTAATAACTTCAACAAGTGACAGATCTAGTGTTGCCTGACCTAGATTAAATAGAAGTCTACTATATTTAACTAAAATCTTCTATCTTCTATGTCCCTAAACTATCGACGCAAAATCTTTAAAGTAAAAAAAATAAAATTTTAATTCTTTAATTTAATTATATTTAATTTAATTTCTTTAATTCTTAATTTTTAATTTTTATTTATTTGCTGACCCAACCATCTTAATTTTTGATTTTTTTTATTTATTTGGAAGTTTTTTATCTGGGTTGAGCGTAATGTGCAGGAAGGATAATATTTGGCTTCGTTATGTTAACGAAATTTTAATGTACTTTTGTATTTTTATATTTGGATTTAACATCTATAACAAGCTGAATTTTATTTATTTTATCCAATGGAAAACTTGCTGAAAGAAAGCAAACAGCGAAACTTTAAAATGAAATTTTATATTGCGGAAAAAGCACTGGTGCAAAAATGGTGGATGCGCCGGGAAATTTTCAACATTTACTTAAATAATAGTATCAAGCTAAATAATGTTTGCAATACTTTTAAATATAGAAAAATGTACAAAAAATTGCTCGACGTGCTAAAGGATTGAACATATACAGAGTGATTCAAAAATATCGGACCAGCTTTCAATTTTTCTTAATTTTTAATTTTTATTTAATTTGCTGCCACAACCAATTTTTGCTTTTTTTTAATTTAATTGGACATTTTTTATCTGGTCTGAAATATTCATATCACTGTAGAAAACAGCAAATGCGATTATTTTTATGTATTTTCTGTATTTTTCCAAAGAATTCAGAAAAATTATTAAATGAGTGTCTATAAAGCGTATCTAACATTAAAACGTTTTCATAGATTCGTAATAAACACGATGGAAGCGTTTAGACTGTTATTAAATTAAACAGATATGATTATAACTGTCAGTAATAAATACAAACCCTTGAGAATAAAAAACGATACGCAATTATGTAAACAGTGCGAATGCTCAGCGTCACTTGTTTGCACAAACCACCGAAATTAAACCAGTGTTAGGTCCTTCTTTCTGATATGAAATAATATAACTGCAGTTTTCAGAAACAAAGCAATTATTTTGTAGTTTTATTTTGTTTTATTTTTTGGTTTCTAATTTATTTTTAAACTTAAAAAAATGCGAGTTTTTCTTTTTAAATTTTGTATTAAAAATGGTGGATGCGCCTGGCAATTTTAACACAGTGTTACCACCACGGCTAAAATGTTACTAATGATAATAAATAATGTTCACGACACCAATAAACGCTAAAAGCCAGGAAAAAAAGAACTTGACGTGATAGAATCAGACATAAAGAAAAGAAGCTATGAAAAAGTTAATTAACTGTTGAACATAAACTTGCTGTTGTAAAATTAATTCGTTTTTTTGTACAATTTTTTGAGATACGTATAAAACGAACTCACTGTATAGAAATACATACTAGTACAGACTAAAATCTGGCATTTCTGGATTACCAATATTTTTGCATTGAATTAATTTCTATTGTCAGTAGATTTTTATATCCAGAATGTTTTATAAAGTTTGTCTTTAACTAATTTGTCCACAAAAATTTACACTTTATTCACGAGTTTAATAACTTCAACAAGTGACAGATCTAGGGTTGCCAGACCTTCTATATTAAATAGAAGTCTACTATATTTAACTTAAATCTTCTATCTTCTATGTCCCTAAACTATAGACACAAAACCTGACAAAGTTTAACTTTAATGCTAAGAAACTAAAAAAATTAAACACAAAAAACTAAAAAATATTGGAATTGAAATTCTGAAGAAATAAGCGACTGAAAAACTGAGAAACTGAAACAAATGTAGAACTCTAAAAGGGAAACACTAATAAACTGAAACACTACTAAGTGACTAAAAAACTATAAAACTGAAAAGCTAAAAATGAAAAACCGTGAGATTAAATTTTAGTAGAATTAAGTGACTGAAAGGGTGATAAATTAAAAAAGTATAGAACTACAAAGTAAAAAAAGAAAAGAAAAAAAGAAAAGAAGAGTAAGATAGTGGAACAAAACTGATAAAATTTAAAAAATAAATATAAAATATAGGGAAATTAAGAAACAAAAAGTGAAATACTGAAAAACTTAAAAATTTTGTGGTAGAACCAATAAGAATAAACTATGAAAATGAAAGAGATTGGAAGCCAGAGAATCAAAAAATCTCTTGGTAAAGTTACTATTAATTTGAAGAATCCGATTTATTGTTTATCTAAATGCTAATAATAAAAAACCGAAAAAATATTCTATTTTAAATAAGGAAAATTAAACTCAATCTTAGGATGTTTAAAACACATTTAGGATACAACAGGTGAATTTAAGAATTTATGAAAAATAAAAAATAAAAATATTTATGTTTTTAACAAAATAATTTTTTTTGACTTTGAAAAAAGTTTTTAAAAATTTTGAAATTTTTTTAAAGATTCGGTCTTTATTTCTGTGTAAGGTAGAAAATTTGATTTTTTGAGTTATTATCGGATTATCTAGATGACAATAATTAAAAAAAATATTTGAGAAATCAAAGTGTTTCAAATTTCTAATTCTGATTTATATTTTTCCAGCTTTATATAAGTTGTACCAGCGAGTTAAATTAATTTGGAAATAATTAAAACATTAATATTTTTCATCAAAGCATTAGCTTCTAACTTCTAACTTCTTGCATCAGTTAAAATTATTTTCAAATACAGTAAAACCTCTCAACAACGGACACTTATGGGGAATCTTTGATTGTCCGTTGTGGTGAGATGTCCGTACTTCGGAGGTGTCCATTAAAGGTGGTTTTACTGTATAAAAAATGAGCTACAAAGCAAACTTTTAAATTTTAAAGCCATTCTATTTTCACTTTTTATGAACAGTATCAGTAGAAGTGGTTTTTTCTTTATGGAAACTTAGTCCCCGTCAACTTTTTGCAATCTACGATTGGAGTCACATTTGTAAAATTTGATATACGAGCAGAAAAAAGAAATACAAATTTTTAAACACAAAAAAACTCTCATTTTTATTTTTGAGCACTCGCTCAAAAATTCTACTAATTTAAAAGGCACTAATTCCAACAATTTTTTTGGAGTAAAAACTAGAAGATGTTGAAACTTTTAACACAAAACCAAAGAACAAGGCAATATGTAACGACTACCGATTAATTTACATTTTGTTTGCACATGACGGACGGGACAAAAAAATATAGTGTGTGAAAATAGCTCTAAAAAATTTATTTATACAAGTCTTATAATTATTAAAGACTTTAACAATATTAAAATTAGACAGTGGAAATTAAAAATTTGGGGTTTTGTTTAACAACGTAAGAAATAGGAACAACATTTTATGTTTGCGATAACGGACGGGACAGTAAAAAAGTAATAATACTACTCAATTTATTTACTTACTTAAATGACCAGAAAACTTTTTTATTGCAAAATACATGAAATATAAAACGAAAGAAACTTTTCTAAAATTATTTTGAAATTTTCGGTGTCAGGTTGTATTATTCCTGGAATGGCTACAATAAATAACTTTTTATTTTGTATTTTTTTAAATTGAACCGAATTAATTTATAGTTGTTTTTTCGTCCAAATCTCTACCAGACTCGGAAAAAATAAATTGGCTCTCATTCGCTTCTCCCTCACCATTATATCCGTTGGAGATATATCCGGTAACTTTCCCAGCGACTCTGCCTCCAACCGGCATTTTGTAGGTGGGCGGTTTACCCTACGTTGTATTTCTCTACGTTGTGGACCGCATTCAACCTGAAAATAAACCTTGTTTCAGACGACGGTTCCGCACACTGAATTCAGGTGAAATATTCATTCCTTTGATTCATAAACTAGCGGATTTCACAAAACGCATAAATCTCCCTTCGTGTGTGTGTATGTGTTTAGAGAGTTTAATTCAAATTGAGGAATTATAACTCAAGTACGAATTTGTTTAGGCGTGGTTGGCACAACTGCAAACGGTACTGGGAAAGTAAACACGACCCGATGCCAACTTTACACAATGGAACGGATATTTACGACCTTGAAAATTGTTGGTTCTGAGTAGGCGAGGGTTTTTTCCTCAAAATCATTGGCAATATTGACGCTTCGAAAGAAGTTTGACTATCTTGTTACGTCAACTCTGCTGTTTTGGAATAAATTTAACTCAAAGTTGCAAAAAATAATAAAACTGTTAGCGTTTTAACGCACTCCAGAAAAGTCTTGATTAAATTATTGTCTTCGTTTTTATATTTTTTTCTTGAGAATATGATAAAGTAAGCTTTATAAAAGATTTAAAAAAGAATTTTAAATTACTATAAAACTTGGAACGTAATAAGGACGAAGGCTTTATCATGTTAACAAAATTTTGATGACGTATTTTTGTAATTTTATATTTGGATTTAACATCTATAACAAGCGGAATTTTATTCATTTTATCAAGTATAAAACGTGCTGAAAGAAAGCTAACTGCGAGACTTTAAAATGAAATTTTGCATTGTAGAAAATCACTGAAGCAAAAATGGTGGATGCGCCGGGAAATTCCAACATAACTTAAATATTAGTAGCAAGCTAAGTAATGTTTGCAATACCTTTTATTGCAGAAATATGTACAAAAAATGCTCGACGTGCTATAGAATTGAACATATACAGAGTGATACATACATATCGGACTCTTTCAATTTTCCTTAATTTGTAATTCTTATTTAATTTGCTGCACCAGTCATCTTAATTTTTGCTTTTTTTTTATGTTAACAAAATTTTGATGTACTTTTGTAATTTTATATTTGGATTTAAGATCTAGAACAAGCTGAATTTTATTCATTTTATTCGATATAAAACTTGCAGAAAGAAAGCAAAATAGCAAGACTTTAAAATGAAACTTTTATTGCAGAAGAAGCACTGGTGCAAAAATGGTGGAGGCGCCGGGAAAATTTCAACATTACTTAAATAATAGTAGTAAGCTAAATAATGTTTGCAATACGTTTAATTATAGACAAATGTACAAAAAACTGCTCGACGTGCTATAAGATTGGACATATACAGCTTTCAATTTTTCTTAATTTTTAATTTTTATATAATTTGCTGCCTCAGCCATCTTAATTTTTGCTTTTTTTAATTCACTTGGATGAGGTTTATCTGGTTTGAAGTATTTATATCATCCAGCGTAATGAAGAGGAAGGATAATAATTGGTTTTGTTATGTTAACAAAATTTTGATGCACTTTTGTAATTTTATATTTGGATTTAACATGTAGAACAAGCTGAATTTTATTCATTTTATTAAGTATAAAACTTGCTGAAAGAAAGCTAACTGCGAGACTTTAAAATGAAATTTCGCATTGTAGAAAATTATTCATGCAAAAATGGTGGATGCGCCGGGAAAATTTTAACATTGTTTAAATAATAGTAGCAAGCTAAATAATGTTTACGATACCTTTAATTGTAAAAAACATGTACAAAAAAATATTCGACGTGCTATAGGATTGGACATATACAGAGTGATTCAAAAATATTGGACCAACTTTCAATTTTTCTTAATTTTTTATTTTTATTTATTTGCTGACCCAACCATCTTAATTTTTGTTTTTTTTTTATTTATTGGGAAGTTTTTTATCTGGCCTGAGCGTAATGAGCAGGAAAGATAATATTTGGCTTTTTTATGTTAACAAAATTTTAATGTACTTTTGTATTTTTATATTTGAAATTAACATCTATAACAAGCTGAATTTTATTTATTTTATCCATAGAAAACTTGCTGAAAGAAAGCAAACAGCGAAACTTTAAAATGAAATTTTATATTGCAGAAAAAGTACTGGTGCAAAAATGGTGGAGGCGCCGGGAAATTTTCAACATTACTTAAATAATAGTAGTAAGCTAAATAATGTTTGCAATACGTTTAATTATAGAAAAATGTATAAAAAATTGCTCGACGTGCTATAGTATTGGACATATATAGAGTGATTCAAAAATATCGAACAGCTTTCAATTTTTCTTAATTTTTAATTTTTATTTAATTTGCTGCCCCAGCCATCTTAATTTTTGCTTTTTTTAATTCACTTGGACGAGATTTATCTGGTTTGAAGGATTTATATCATCCAGCGTAATGAAGAGGAAGGATAATAATTGGTTTCGTTATGTTAACAAAATTTTGATGTACTTCTGTAATTTTATATTTGGATTTAACATATAGAACAAGCTGAATTTTATTCATTTTATTCAATATAAAACTTTCTGAAAGAAAGCAAACAGCGAGACTTTAAGATGAAATTTTGTATAGTAGAAAATCACTTATGTAAAAATGGTGGATGCGCCGGGAAAGTTTTAACATTACTTAAATATTAGTAACAAGCCAAATAATGTTTGCAATACCTTTAATTATAGGAAAATGTACAAAAAAAATGCTCGGCGTGCTATAGGATTTGACATATTCAGAGTGATTTAAAAATATTGGACCAGCTTTCAATTTTGCTTAATTTTTAATTTTCATTTATTTGCTGACCCAACCATCTTAATTTTTGTTTTTTTATTTATTTGGAAGTTTTTTATCAGGCTTGAAATGTTGTTATCAACCAGCGTAATGAGGAGGAAGGATTATATTTGGCTTTGTTATGTTAACGAACTTTTAATGTACTTTTGTATTTTTATATTTTTGAATTTAACATCTATAACAAACTGAATTTTATTTATTTTATCCAATATAAAACTTGCTGAAGGAAAGCAAACAGCGAGAATTTAAAATGAAATTTCATATTGCAGAAAAAGCACTGGTGCAAAATGGTGGATGCGCCGGGAAATTTTCAACATTACTTAAATAATAGTAGTAAGCTAAATAATGTTTACAATACCTGTAATTATAGAAAAATGTACACAAAATTGCTCGACGTGCTATTGGATTGGACATATACAGAGTGATTCAAAAATATCGGAGCAGCTTTCAATTTTTCTTAATTTTTAATTTTTATTTAATTTGCTGTCACAACCATTTTTTGCTTTTTTTTTATTTAATTTGACATTCTTTATCTGGTCTGAAATATTCATATCACTGTAGAAAACAGCAAATGCGATTATTTTTATGTATTTTTTGCATTTTTCTAAATGACTAAGAAAAAAATATTATATGAAAAAAATATTATATATAAAGCGTATCTAACATTAAGACGTTTTCATAGATTCGTAATAAACACGATGGAAGCGTTTAGACAGTTATTAAATTAAACAGATCTAATTATATCTGTCAATAATAAATACAAACCTTTGAAAATAAAAAACGATACATAATTATGTAAACAGTGCGAAGGCACTGTAAACAAAGCAATTATTTTGTAGTATTTTGTTTAATTTTTTGTATCTAATCAATTTTTAACTTAAAAAAATGCGCGTTTTTCTTTTAAATTATGTATTAAAAATGGTGGATGTGCCTGGCAATTTTAATACAGTGTTTCCACCACGGCTAAAATGTTACTAATGATAATAAATAATGTTCACGACACCTATAAACGCTAAAAGCCAGGAAAAAAAGAACTTGGCGTGATAGAATCAGACATAAAGAAAACAATAAAAACCTTTATCATTCCGAAGCACATTTGGAAAGACGCAATTCATTTTATTATTACGGTATTTTTGCTTTTTTTGAAGGATATAATTCACAATAAATGTCAATGGTGCAATAAAACGTCGTATAATTTATTTCATAATGAGAGAAAAAATCATTCAATTTATTCGTAAAACGGAACAAATTTTACTGATAAATAAAATTACAGAAGCGTTGCCACTTAACATAAATGTCCGATTATTTGGAAAAGTAAAGCTGGCAATTATTCTGAATGCCGACATTTGGGGTAAAGAAAGTGCTTAACGAAATAGGAACAGATAAAGGACAATAACAGGAGGCCGTTTTTTAAACCTTTGATTTATTTATTTAATTACCGTTTAATCTCTTCGTAAAGGAATTAAAAACAGATTTTACATCGACACAGAACCCATGTGTGCCTTTATTACCAATAAAATCGCTACAATTTGTGGTTAACGCCACACCATTACCATTATCCTCGTGACACATGTACGCTTTGATTTATTATCACAAATTACGAATAGCAGAGATAGGCTTAATGCAAATTTAATGAGAGCGACGTCAGAGATAATAAGAGTATTTAAAATTTAACCCGTGATTAAGATTTACACGTCCATTTGTTAAGTTATCAGCTTGGCGTTGAGTTTAACAGTGTGGCCACTAATTTACCACCGCTTTAGACGTAATTGTCCCTAATTCCGCCGATTCCAAAATGGCCGCCTTCCAACAAAAAACAAAAATGTCAAGGGTATAATTAAGGCCATATCAGGAGAAGATTAAATGACTCGTGCAAAGATTTAGCTCTAATCTAATGTTCCCAAAGTAAGAGGCTTTCGGTACGAAACAAGATCAAAATGTGAGTCCTGTGACCTATTGACAGTTAATTATCCCCAGTAGTACCAACCGCCTGCGGTCAACTCCAGTTAAGCGAACATCAAATTAAATCCGTTTATTGCATGCTTGATTAAGTTATACAATTTATTGATTTTACAAATCTTTACAAGTCGCGTGAATATTGCACTCGCTCTCAGAAATGGGTTTTGTCCTGGAAATAGAACCTGACACAAAAAAGAGACGAACGTGCAGCTTTAACTCGAAAGCACATTGCAGAAACATTAAGCTGCCGCTATTGTTCGATATTTACATTCGGTTTTTTATCGAGAATAATGAGATTTGACACGGGAGGAAATGTGCTCAAAGCCTCTGCAAACACGAATTTTCTAAACAAAATATTTGGACAAAAAAGCGCCTGGACAGTGTTGCCACCCTAATTTATGTACAGACCGATTTTTTTAGAGCCTACATTAGAATCTTTTTAATTTCTAATATGGCAAAAGCTTTAAAATTTTGTATATGATCGATCGTTATAAAAGTAAGTAAAATGTGCCCAAGCTGTTAAAATTTATTCGTCACAGTTTTTGACGTAAGTTTTTTTTCTTATAAAAATTTTGGTATGCAGGGGTTTATTCAAAATATCACAGCACTTAAACCCCTTACAATAAGTGAATAATTTATTGTGCATTTGATAACAACCAAAAGTTCGAAGGGTCTTCCAAAATTTTGAAAATTGTTAACTGTTTAGTTGGAAGGCTACTATGATTATTTGAAAATGATGATCAAAAAATAACTATAGCACAGGTTTTTCAAATGGTTAAATAACTGCTACACCCAAACCTAACTATTTATGTTATGTTAGACCCAGCTTATATAACGGTTATTTAACCATGGTTATGTTTAACGTATATAACCATGGTTATATTACGGTTAGATAATATTTCTTAAGCATTATAGCCCATGTTAGAATTAGTGTATGATTCGGTTATCTTACCATGGTTGTCTGGCTTATATAGCAAAAGTTATATGACGGTTATATAACTTTGATATTTGTGATGCAATATAGCGCATGCTAAATTCAATTTATATATCGGTGGTCTAAGATGGTTATATTACGGTTATGTTTCTTTAGAATTATAGCCCATGTTAGATTTAGTGTATGCATCGGTTATCTAACCATGGTTATGTCTGGCTTAAATAGCAAAAGTTATATGACGGTTATATAACTTTGATATTTGTGATGCAATATAGCGTATGCTAAATTTAATTTATATATCGGTGGTTTAAGATGGTTATATTACGGTTATGTTTCTTTAGAATTATTGTTCATGCTAGATTTAGTGTTATCTAACCATGATTATATCTGGCATTTATAGCAAAGGTTATATGACGCTTATATAACTTTGATTTGTGATGCAATATAGCGTATGCTAAATTCAATTTATATATCGGTGGTCTAAGATGGTTATATTACGGTTATGTTTCTTTAGAATTATAGCCCATGTTAGATTTAGTGTATGCATCGGTTATCTAACCATGGTTATGTCTGGCTTAAATAGCAAAAGTTATATGACGGTTATATAACTTTGATATTTGTGATGCAATATAGCGTATGCTAAATTTAATTTATATATCGGTGGTTTAAGATGGTTATATTACGGTTATGTTTCTTTAGAATTATAGCCCATGTTAGATTTAGTGTATGCATCTGCTATCTAACCATGGTTATGTCTGGCTTAAATAGCAAAAGTTATATGACGGTTATATAACTTTGATATTTGTGATGCAATGTACCGTATGCTAAATTCAATTTATATATCGGTGGTCTAAGATGGTTATATTACGGTTATGTTTCTTTAGCATTATAGCCCATGTTAGATTTAGTGTATGCTTCGGTTATCTAACCATGGTTATGTCTGGCTAATGTAGCAAAAGTTATATGACGGTTATATAACTTCGATATTTGTGATGCAATATAGCGTATGCTACATTCAATTTATATATCGGTGGTCTAAGATGGTTATATTACGGTTATGTTTCTTTAGAATTATAGCATATGTTAGATTTAGTGTATGCATCGGTTATCTAACCATGGTTATGTCTGGCTAATGTAGCAAAAGTTATATGACGGTTATGTAACTTCGACATTTTTGATACAATATAGCGTATGCTAAATTCAATTTATATATCGGTAGTCTAAGATGGTTAGGTAGATTACGGTTATGTTTCTTTAGCATTATAGCCCATGGTAGATTTGGTGTATGCATCGGTTATCTAACCATGGTTATGTCTGAATTATATAGCAAAGGTTATATGACGGTTATATAACTTCGATATTTGTGATGCAATATAGCGTATGCTAGATCCAATTTATGTATCGGTGGTCTAAGATATTATAGTTATATTTGATATGTTTTCGGCATTTTATATTAACAAAACAATATAAGTTATCTAAAGAGTTTTTAGTTGTATAGATAAAAACTTATACAAAAAATATAAAAATGGTTATATAGCGCAGTATAACAGTTATTTAACCGCAATATAAGCGAGATGTAAAGGCAGTTGTATAACCGCAACATAACCACGCGTAGATAATGATTAGATAACGATACGTAATCGAGATATAACCGAGGTATAAGGGCAGTTATATAACCACAATACAAGGTGAGTCTACAGTGGATTACTGACTTGACCTGACCTGACCTGACATGTCCTAAGATGAAGGTTTCTGAAGGTGCATTAAAAATGTGTGGTTATTATTTCAAATTTCAAATTTAGCGTCAATTTCTTGCAGTTCCCAAAGCTCTGCCCTTTTGAAAATAACTTAATCAAACTCAAAATAGTCAATTTGGAGCGAGTACAAAATTTTAAAGCTCTTGCTGTATTAGAAAGTAAAGTGTCTAATGTATACGTTAAAAGAATCACCCTGTATTGCATTTCTAAACAACAGCAACAGTTCCTTTTTAGAAGCTTTTATTTTTTTTATGTATCTGTTGCTAGACAACACGTAGCAATTAAGTTTTGCGCATCAATGAACTTGAGCTCGTTATTTTTAATAAATAAATCCCTGTAGCATGTAGAAACAACAGAAAAAGTTTAGTAGTTGCGCAAAACAAAGCGTCTCATTAGCTCGCCGTCCATTTATTCAGTTAATGTCGTCGCTAATTGCAAAAAATCGTCACGTGTCAGAAATTACTAGTCGCTTCTTGTTTGTGGCAAACGGCGTGTTTTTATTAAAAAGCGCGGACAATGCGCGCCGCGTTTTAATTATAAAATGTTTGAATGGAAAAATGCGTGGAAGCTTTATTTGATGTCGTGCCTTTTTGTAATATTACGAAATCAGTGCGGTCGCAGCAAGCAAACACAATCTAAAACCGGCGTCTTAAAAGATTAAACTGTAAGCTTATCCAAACCGGAGGATTTAAGCCGACGTTGATAAGTTGGTGGCGTTTTTTCTGTCGTATTGGTAGCAGTGCATACTTCATTATACAAATTGACAGGTGTCAAAAATAAACACTGTTTTTTAATCAATGTGGGCCGTCACGTGATCGATGTTTTCCGCACTTTTTCCTAATGGAAATTCGCGCAAGGCTTCTTTTTGTCGAATTCAATCTCGCACACACGATTGATTGGAAATATTCCAAGTGTGCGAAACTCGACTCATTAGACCGGAAATAGGCGACAAAGGTGAATGTTTCAATAGTGTTTACATGTCGATTGCAACGCCTTGATTGGACTATACAAATGTTTAATGAGATTTCAGGCGAAAAATCGCAGATAAAGAAACTTGTCAAAAGCATTCATTCTGGCAAAGGACGTTCTATAAATTTTCTGTGTGTTTCAACGGAAATGTATTTTTTGTGGCACAGTTCCAAGCAGTTTTCGAATCCATAACAATAAAAATACGTTGGCAGAACTGCACCGTTAGCGGCACTCTCGCCCGGCGCATCCACCATTTTTAGAGATTTTTAAACTGTTTATGTTGGCAATGTCTAGATAAAACGCCATTTTTGTTTTGCAATTTACGAAGGTTGCCCCACATGCAAACTTTGTTTCATAAAGTAAAAGTTGTACGGCTTTATAAGTCATAAAAGATAAAACGATCTTTTTTATCCTTAGCAATCTATAGAAAACTGAGCGCTTAAATTTAATTTAATTTAAAAATAGCCTATTATTTATACAAGACGATAAAGAAATTGTTTATCTAAGTGTGAGAAGGTTAGTTTTTACAAATAGATAGACATTTTTTATTTAGCTTGACTTAAGTTTAATAGAAAAAAGTTATTAACCCGTCACATTTTTATGTTAGAATGTGTGAATTTGATTGAATAAAATAAATTTTAAACATTTTATCTAATCTTGCATAATTAAAGTGCTATTTAACTACTCAAAAGAGTTGATAAAAAATAGTTTAAAACTCATAAAGAACAAATTATTTTCACAACAAATGTTAGATTTTTTAGAATGACTGGTGACGTGAAGCCACTTTTTTTTTTAATTGTGACTAAATATAGTTTTATTTTGACTGTAATCATTGCCAATTAATGTGTTTTGATGTTTAATGTCACTCATTTTATTTTTTACAGCTATCAAAAATTACGAGTAATAAGGTCTGTCAACATTATGTTGAAAAAAAAAAAACACATTAATATCTTATGATGTACAAACATGTAAAAAACTTGCAAGCTCGACGTCATTGGAAACAAAAGAGCAACAATCAATACCGTTGCTAAAGAAAACAAATTAAAAAAATTGTATACTAAAAATTAAATTTATTTTTGTACTTAACAGTGTTTGTGCAACATTTTTTATCACCTGTAGAAACTAAAATAAATAATAAATAAGTAATAACCTGAAATTTTCCCTTAAGAATCCTAAACTTTACTTTCTGAAAAACACTGTTAATTTTTTCGTTCGTTTAATTTGAGTTTGATGACAAAAATTTTCTACTCCTGAAAAAAGTACCTACTATTTGTTCAATTAAATTTCTGATCAAATTATACAGAGACTTTGAAATAAAGTTGGCAGGACTGAAAAACATGGAGACTGAAGATGTCCAGCTTAGCAAGTTCCCTATGCATTATTCAGTGTTGCCACCATAATCTGAAAGTCATAGGCCACTGTGGTCGGAAATTTTATTGAGCGTATGATTCGAAATAATAATAAATTAGTGTGCGATGTCTTGACAGCAATTAATTAAGTCGGTATTTAATTAAAATACATTGGAAAACAAAGAGCCATTATCCATAATATTGTTTTTTTACGCCCTTAAATAATACATAAAATAGAATTTGTAACGTTCAAAGTCGTAAAAATGGAAATAATATGTAAAATAAATTGTCTTTATAGTGCACATTCTGTGAAAATACAAGTCGTGCATATTTTCCACTTTAGAAAGCAATGGCGTCTCACTTTTTTCAGTAAATAATTTTATTTTCAAATAAATAGGTTGCGTAATAAATTATTTACAAAACTGTTTATTAAATTAGGCATTTTTTACATTTTTGAATGTAGTTTTCCAAATTAATGTTTTTTTTTTGTTTAACGTTTTAAGCCTTTTTTTAATATTTGAATCCTAGATTATAAACACTATTTTAAAACACGTTTACGAAAGCAACATGTTTTTACTATTTTAAAACACATTCGCATTGCAACATCGTGTTATAAATTAATGTTTTCACTATTTTAAAACTCGCTTCCCATAGCAACGTGTTTTAAATTCAAATGTTCCAACAAAAAAAAATTTGAATAACACTTATGCGAAAACGCTTAAAGTTTTCTGGTGTCTAAGTATGCAACTCGCATACACTCGTTGCATAACGACAGCCTTCAAACTATTAACAAAATCACGATTTTTTTAAATATATTGCTCGAAAACTAAGATTTCTACGAAGGTAGGACTTCCACCACTTTAATGATTTTTATATTAATGTTTAAACTGAAAAAATTTTGAATTATCAACAAGAAGCGACACTTAACTAAATTAAAACAACTTAAAGGTCATTTAAATGCAAAAATAAAAAATTGGTTGTTCCAATTATAATTTTTAAGTTATTCAACTTTTAACAAACCTCTTAATTTTTTTTCTGCTTTTTTGCAGTGAGCTAAAAAACTATATTTTCTTAAACTTCAAACATTTTTCCTTAAAGTGGTAAAAGTGCCACTTTTCTAAGAATCTTAGGGTCGGCTTATAGAAGCGTCATTATGTTAATCTGTAATTAAATGCGTGATTATCTGTTCATGTGACCAAAGTGAAGCAATTTGATTGGTCCATTCGCGTTGTTAGCTTTTAACAACGAATTAAATTTTAACAGAGCTTTCTATAAACACTAGAGTTCCTATATTGGTCGGTTGGAATGTGTAAAAAAACAAATTGGGATAGAAATCAGTGGTGTTACATTTGAAATTTGGCGAAAAGTCAAATAAATTTGTCAAAAAATGTTTCCATTTTTCGTCGACTAACTGCGTTTAGAAATGGTTTAGACTGGCAGTCGTCGTCAATTCACTGTTTTTTTTTTATATGAACTCCAAATTTTAAAAGAGATTTCTTTGCAAGTACAAGAATTTTACGTCTAAACTCTTCATCATAAACATTTTTTCCTTAACTTTAAGAAATGGTAATCATCGATGAAAAAGAGAGAAATTGAACCTTTCCTGCCAAGTTTTACGTTTATTATTAACAAGCATTTAGAAAAGTGGATTGTCTAAATAATGTTATGTACAAAGTCTATGAGATTTTGGGAATTTGTCTATGCATTTGTAAAATACGTAGGTACTTGAACCCAAAATTGGTTCTAATTTTTAGGAAAGCTGAACCTGTCGCTGCTTGGCCGCCTTTAGCATCTACGTGAACTTTAGATTCTGTTCCAAATTATAAAGTTATTGGGAATTCACGATTTTGTTAAGTTTTCCATACGAGAACACCTTCAATGTCATTTTTTAAAAAATTTAAAAAGACGACAGGAAATATGAAGGGTTCTTGATGACCAATTTTTTGGACGAAATGTTTAACTGAAAATTGTGACTGAAAGAAAAGCATTTTTAGCATTGAAGTATGTTTTAAGTTATGTATTTAATATTAAACAAATATCAAAAAATTTCAGAAATGTGAACATTAATATTGGTAGGTATTCAATTATTTTCTTTTTTTAAATATTAATCCCAAAATTTCTACGTTTTCTACGTCCCTGGTTAAATTTGACGTAAAATTATGTCATTTTATGCATTTGACAAAAATTATAACCTTGAAATTATTTTCGACATAAACCTCTGACGTAAGTTACTAACAAAAATTTTAATAAAAAAGGATAGAAATATATACCTAATCCACATAATACAAAATTGGCTCGGTTTGACGGTCAGTGTCCCAACTCTCCCAATAAAGGAACTCTACTATAAACTGGCTCTTAGTTTTTGAGCAACACATTTAAAAAAAACTCTTTTGTTAAAAAAAATAAAACATCTAAAAAATCGGTCAGTAAAATAAGTTTAGGTCAAAATCATTATAATTTTAAAATCTACATCAGAAAATGCAAAAAATATAGAGTGTTCCGTTTAAAGAAACAAGTTTGTCTTGTAGTTAATTTCGAAAATGTGTGAATAAATTGCTTTGTACACTCGTGGAAAAACAATTATTTGTAATAAACCCTTGCTTCTCACTGACACAAAGTCGGTTTTAGCGCGTTATTTAAGGTACATGTCCAAATTTAAATATATAATTTTGGGTCGATATCAATTAACGTTTGAGGCAGTCAAACCCAAAGCTTGTAACATCATGCAAACGATATGTTCGCTAAATCGCGAATAAAATCAATAATGTAACAAATCCATCATCATATAACCACTAAATTCTCGTTCTCTGAGTGTCAGGTGAACTCAATTCAGCCATAGGTCACATCCCGCTCCTTTACATAAAACACCGACTGCATAATAATAGTGCACGGATCGATCGTGCACTTATCTCGTACAAATTGCACACCTTTCCTAACCAGCGATTCAGCTATGATCTATTCCATTAGCTAAACTGCCAAATCTGTGTCAAATGAGTTAATTTACACGAAACGCAAATACTTGACATCAAAACTTAGATAACAAGTCTTGGGGGAACGCTCATATTACATAGAGACGAGCATTCGCGATGTGCACCCAATTTACGCCAGCATGCGAATGCGAATTTTCGGCACAAGATCGATAAAACGTTTTTTCAGACCTGTGTTGAGTAACAAACCGACAATTAAAAAAAGAACGTAATCGAGTCGGCCTTGGGTGAGATTTGACTCTCATTTATATTCCGAAAGGGAAAGATATTACAGTGACATGCAACCAAGAACAGGATAATAAATCTGTCAAATGTCAAACCCCATTTTTGTCTTTCTAGACGCGAACTTGTTACATATTCTATCAAGAAAGGCGTTCAAATTTAATTATGCAAAAGTTATTAAAGTTGGTGCTTTTGTAATTTCTCAATGGACTCAAATTCGAACGAAAACAACGACGAAGTGAAGAGCTTTCGAGTCGTCTTGAGACGCCCTGAGTGCTGGCTAAATAAACTAGCAACACTTTTTCAGTGTTTTTCGAGAGATCAATCATGGGCGGCTTTGATTGTCAAAACTGTCAAATATATAGCCAGGCACACTTGATCCCATTATATCGTAGCTTAAATCAGTCTGTGCAACTTACACAAAACAAAACGCTTGCTCGCAATTAAGTTCGGATAGAATTTAGTTGGGAATTTGGAAGTTTGCCAGCCTAGTTCTTTTCGCTTTAACGGCTCATTTACATCCGAAAACAATTTCCAAGTCATAATAATAAGTTTGTAAAACTATGGTCAGTGTGACAGCTTGGGTGCGATAAATTGTTGTAAATTTGGCGACCCAGATAACGGCTTTGTGTACTTTGGACGTAAATAAAACTTATCGATTATTGGCCACCAAAGTGTCAAACTTTTTCAATTGTTTGAGAGACGCACCAATGACTATAATCTAGTGTCCCTGGCATGAAACAGTCTTTGTAGTTGAGTTGGCCGTTATTTTAATTGTTTTTTCTTCCACGACTTGCTTTGATAGACGATAACCGAGTTGAGAGCGTGCTCTTGCTTTATTTTGCTTGATAAAAATTGAGTGGAACAGGGCTGCAAACTTGAACATGTTTCCTATTTTACGTCTCTATTTCCAAGACAGGAATTTTGTTCAAAATGTGTAATATTTGCCCGGCGCCTCCACCATTTCTAGCGCCACTAATTTAATTAGATTTTTCCACAAAAACGAAGTTTGCAATTTGCAAGCACTTAATTAGCAAACTGTTAATTTAAACAAAATTCTAGACTAGAGAATAATAAATCAATACGTCTGGTCCGGAAAGGTGTGTCAGAATAACCCGAAAAACACTCTAATTAACCATTATTCAGTTACTGCTAATTACGAGCAACAAAGTTTGGTCGGCCTACACTTTACTTTATTAAAAAACGGATTGTTTACTGCCGGAGGTAAACTTGTTTATTATTTAGACGCTATTTTCGCTTATTGAAAAGCTTTTTCTGTGTCGATATTGATGGACTTGGACCGAAACTTTATGCTTTCATAATGGAACACTTGGAAACATACAGCTTGAACGATTCGTTTCAAATATTACAAAGTTTTTGTGTGTGGGGTGGAATTAATCATTTTCAAGTCATGTGGTAAAAAATTTCGGTTCTCGCAGTTTGAAGCAATTAGGTAATTGTTTTTGTGTGAATGGAATCTTTCTGGTGAAAATAATTGATTTATTTACGGTTTAAGTCTAAATAATTTAGAGAAAAGTTACTTAGTAAAAGTACTATTTTGTGAACTGTTTTGTTAACTTTACGAACGGTTTCAGAAACAATGGATTTTTTTGGTCATTAAAAAAATAGTCGAATATATTATTAGGAGCAAAAGTTAGGCTTTATGTGTTAAGGTTTGCTGTTTGATTTAAAATTTAAAACTTCGCTAAAATATTTTTTTGTATTCTATCTGACTAGACAAATAAAGTAAGTGACACTTTTACGTTATCAATAAAAATTCTTGTAATATATTTCTTGTAAAATTCAATTCTCAAGTTGAGAAAAAAATTGATTTATTCTTTGAATAACTTAAAGCCAACAAAATTTAGAGAAAACACATTTAGTAAAAGCACTACTTTACGAACTATTAAGTTAACTTTACGGACCGTTTTAGAAACAATAGATTTTTTATTTTCCAAAAAAAATTAAAAAATGTATATTATTATGAGCTAAGGATTTTACTTGCCAAAAATTTTTTTAATATCTCTATAGCGAAAATTATGGTTCTGTAAAATAAAAATAGTAGAATAGTCATTAGTAGCAAAAATTAGGTATGTGTTCAGGTTTCTAGTTTGGCTTAATAAATAAATAAATAATTTAATTTGATGCTTTATTTACCTTGTCAATAAAAACACATAAATTGAAAAAACTCATTAAATTTTTGTCGTTAACAAATTTGAATTTATTTGCTTTTGACGCATTTCATATTTTTACAATGCATTTGTTTTTATTTTACAAGTTGTAATAACTTGAAGACAGTCAGACATAGAGATAAAAATAATAGTTTTAATTAACAATTTTACGGTCCTGGCACGTTTTTCTCAAAGACTTTTAGTTTTAGACCAAAAAGTAAAATCTTTTTTTCTTAAGAACTGATTTTAAAGTTAATTCTCTCAATAGTTTGGAAAATATGAACCCTTGATAAGAAGGTCAATTGTTAATAAACACACTTAAATTCTCCAAATTATGCCTGAAGACGGTCAAAAATCATATTAGAAACACGCCTAAATAAAAAATACAGCTCCATTTTTAAAATTGTGTTGTTTTTGTCTGTTTTATGCCTTTAAACACTTTTTTGCAATGTTGCAAACCGAAGCAGAAAAATCACCAAATTCGGTTGAACGAGACCGTGTTTTTATTTTTTTTCAGGAGTTTAATACCGTTTTTTATCTGAAAACGCAATAAAAAAAACATAAAATTAATTCTAAAATACAGTTTTTAAAAATGTTTAACCTAAAAAAAATCAATAGATTTCAGCATTTTTAGGCGTTTTGCTATTTTTTCTAATGAATCAGAAATAAATTAAAAGGAAAAAAATATATTTTTTTGATTTTTGAAGCTATTTTGAGCTAAAAAAAGTTTTGACATCTGCACCTTTTTTTTGCTTTTTTCTTTCAATTAGACTTGAATATTTTATTAAAATTAGTTGAAATCTGAGCCAAAAGTATTGTTATCTTTGCAAGATTTCGCAAAATCTTGTTACAAAAAATATCAATTAGCGACTTCGTTCTAGTTTTCTCTTGATTTGAACCACTTTTTTGCCTAAAAAACTCATATTCTCCCAAACCTTTCAGTGTTTTTGTCTTTTTTAAAGGCTCCAGAACATTTTTCAGATGTAATTTTTGTCCAAAGTACGTGAAAAAAATGCCAAATTCAATCTTCAATGCTGTTTTTCACCTGTTTATTCCAAAAAAATTACTAGATTTCAACATTTTAACGCATTTTTGTTAACTATTTTGCAAAATTAAATGAGATATAAGACAAAAAAAAAAGTTTGGTCGAAAGTGGTATTATTTTTAGATTTTTGACACTTTTTACAGCTAACATAGTGAATTTTCAAAATTAAGTTAACTCTTACCCACCTACTGACGGTCGTAAACATTGCGATATCTTATCATTTTTACGCCTAATAAAAACAGCATTTTTGATTTTTTAATAAATTGTGGCAGTCAAAAACTTAAATAGAAATATTATGAGTTAATTTTACAAAGTTAGTAATGCGCCGAGACTTCGTGTATTAAATTTATTTCGCCCTGTAAAATGTACAATGTGTTTTTAAATGATTCTCATCTGGTTAACTTTGAAATTGATTTACATAAAAAAAATTTTTGCCGCTCTCCTCAATTGAATTCTGTCAATAACTGTCAGTTACAAATTGTCAAATAATTAATTTTAAAAATTTCGTTAAAATGCAAGTTAATAGTTACATTGTGCAAGAAAACACATTTATTGTTGAAGCTTAATTCCGAATTGGAGACTTAAATAAAGAATGGTAATATTTGGGGTCTAAATGCCTGTCATTAATTCTATAAAGCGGCATTTCACAGACGACTAGATGACAATCAATTAAGAACACATTGTACTTACTGCACACGAATGTAATACTATTTCTCTTGCTTTTTTAACTTTTTTCAAAATTTTTAAAGCATGATTAAATATTGGCACACAATCTTGTAGCTTCCGTTTTTATTTTCCCTTAAATATAGATCAAGTCTTGGAGCTTTAATTAATTTCGTTTCCGTCTGAGTGAGCAATAAAAATATGCAAATAAATCTGCTTTATGCCCGCTTTATGATAATGCACTTGCTGCGAAAACATAAAGGTCACAGTGCCGTAATAGTCCATTAATCCCAAGTGCGGAATGACCCGTTTTACGACCAGCCAACATTTCGGTCACATTTTCGCGGAAAAAATCCAATTTTATTAATCCGTGCAATGGGTGCACTTAAAAATCCCTCTCACACTAACACAGACAGCTCATGTGAAAGCACTCACCAAACGATCCTCTTACAAGTCGATAAAAGTTTTGGACGAAATGTTGTTCCCGACGCGAAACGTCCGTTCCCGCTGGATGCTGTGAGCACACTGGATAAACAGGCGCCGGGACGCCAGGCGTCCCTTTGTAGCGCCAGAATTCGGGCATTCCGGGTGACGTCACGGGAATATTTGCGCTTCTTCTGGTTCCGGGAATAGTAAGGTGGAGAGTGAATGAAACGAGGCCGGGATTCCGGCCCAGAAATATGTGTAAAATTGTAGCCAGGAGAGAAAAAATAAATGAGCGGGCTTGGAGCTAAATCAGATACAGGTCGGTGATAAATTGATCGAAAATTGTAAGGAATTGGGAAAGTGGAAATGGGGCTTCAGGGGTCACAGATTGGCTTTCATGAGTGGATTAAAGACTTGGAAATTCAATTTGTTTGGAAATGTAAGCAAGTCGAGGGGAAGTTATGAAAGTTTTCTTATTTATGACATTTTACAGGACGGGATTAGGAGTGAGAGGAGCGTTGGGATCAAAGTGAAGAGAGTTTTAATATTTGCTGTCATAAATTTTGCTGAGTTTTATTAAATATGGATGGGCTCCGACATGTTAAAGGGCCGTCTGACCTTTACATCGAGAAATTATACAAGGGTCAGACACTAAATTCGATTCCACAAAACGGGAAATAGTCTGAAATTTGTGGTTTTAAAATTCGGAAAAAATTAAACGCTAGGTTATTTCATTAAAAGCTTTGTTAAAATTTAATTCGTTGTTAAAAGTTAACAACGAATATGGACCAATCAAATTTGTTCAATTTGGTCACGTGACCAGATGATCACGCAATTAATTGCAGATTAACTTAAGATCAATTTATAATAGCGTCATTAATTTAATTTACAATTAAATGATGAATTAACTGATCGCGCGACCTATTTAAACAAATGTGATTGGTCCATTCGCGTTGTTAACTTCCAACAACGAATTAAATTATTTAATCAAAGTTTTCTATAAACCGGCACTTAATGACGTGTTAAATTAATCTGCAACTAAATGCGTGATTAACTGATCACATGACCAAACTGAAGCAATATGATTGGTTTATTCGCGTTATTAACTTTTAACAGCGCAATTAACTTTAATTGAGCTTTCTATAAAATAATTTGGTAAAATGCGGCGTTGGCGTTTTTATAGTTTTGAAACAACTAATAGATTTGGCCGATTCTGCCAGTGAATGTTTCTGGAGATGCCCTATTTTGCCAAGTTCTAGACGTAAATTTTTCTAACGTCACGTGATGTTGGGCGAGCGTCGCAGTAGGCGTGAGCGCGTCAGTCGGCAACGAGCAGTGGCACGGTTCACACCGGGAGCGAGAGGCGGTTTATTTAAAAATTTATTCAGCTGGTTATTTGCTGTTGTCGCGAACGGCCGTGTCACGTGACACGTTGTGCTGATTTTCTCTTTACTTTTAATCGATAACTGTAACTGTAACTTTAATGCAAATAAAACTTTTTTATTGGTTTTGTTTTTTATTTATTTTTAATATCTTGCTACAAACAGTAGCAAAAGCAGGTAAGTGCATTTTTTTCTATTTGTCTAGTAAGGTGTTGTATTTGTAATAGTTTGAGTACTATTATGTATTCGTTAGTTTGTATAATAATAAAAGTCGCTTGCTGTAACTTTTATGCAAATAAAGCTTTTTTTATTGGTTTTGTTTTTTATTTATTTTTAATGTCTTGCTACAAACAGTAGCAAAAGCAGGTAAGTGCATTTTTTTCTATTTATCTTGTGAGATATTGAACGTGTAATAGTTTTGAGTGCCATATATTGTAATGTATTGTGTATTATTTATTTTGGATAATATTTATAAAAGTCGCTTGCTGTAACTTTTATGCAAATAAAGCTTTTTTATTGGTTTTGTTTTTACTTTATTTTTAATGTTTGCTACAAATAGTAGCAGATGCCAAATAAAGGTAAGTGCATTTTATTTAACACCAAGCGATTTTTTTTTTTATTTTTGTGTTGTATTTGTTTCATTTTACAAACAAATAATTCTTTTATTCCCTTCATTTTCTGATAATCATTATTTGCCTCATCTTTATTTCCATTTTGCCTGACAAGAATGCTCTAAACCTCCACGTGGTTCTTGTTGGACAAATTAGTTATTAATTTGATTAATTAGAGTTAAATGTAATAGGTTTAGTATTGCTGATTGTTTGTTACAGCCGTAAAACTATGTTAAAACATCTCTTGTATTATTATATTGCAGAGAGCATATGAAATAGATGAAACGTAAGGAATTATTTTTTTGATATTTAAGAGCTTAGGCGGCTTGGAAACAATTGGAAACCTATTTTGCCCAAGAAACGACAAGATGTTACAAATGTAAAATAGTTGTTACTAATTACATCTCTTAGTGAAACTATAAATTACATTGACTATTAATTTAAAGTGGCTAGCATTTTAGTACGCAACTTTAGATACCGTAACGCATTCCACTAATATTTTGGAACGTACTCTTCATGTGGCATCACTGGCTTTGTTGCGCATGCGTCTCCAAAAATAGACAGTTGTCATTTTTTGTCAAAGTTAGTGACTTGTGTTTTCCTTGTCTGTATTTGAAAAATTATCAAAAATGCCGATCGAAAACCTGGAAGACCAAGGCCTGGAGAAAAACCCCGACCTCGAACTTGCCCATTGCAAGTTTTTACTCACCCTTCCCGAGTACAGAAACGACCGCTTTGTCCACCAAAAAATCACCGATGCCATCAAAAAAGACGGTAATTGTTACTTGCAGTCTCTAGTACCGCAAAAACTGCACCCAGTTTGTTTCAAAAACCGAGTTCACCGTAAAATTGCTTTGTAATAACGCTACATAACCTCACTTTCCCCGCAGACATGGCCCCTTGGTACGAGCTCATTATCAAGGACTGCGGCTGGAAAAAAGACGCCAATTTTCTCAAAACCATCCAAGCGAAGAACGCTGAAGAAATCAAAAAGTTGGATGCGGCGATTGAAGACGCTGAGAAGAATTTAGGCGAGATGGAAGTCCGTGAGGCGTATTTGAAGAAAGCGGAGTATTATAGTCGGATTGGTGATAAGGACAATGCCGTAGCGACTTTCCGACAAACTTATGATAAGACGGTGTCTTTGGGGCACCGTCTCGATATTATTTTCCATTTAATCAGAATCGGTTTATTCTTCATGGACCATGACATTATTACTCGTAATATAGACAAAGCGAAAAGGTGCCACAGTTCAAAATTTAGCTCATTGCGCTCTTAATTATTAATGCTTGTAGTTTAATTGAGGAAGGGGGCGATTGGGACAGACGTAACAGACTTAAAGTCTACCAGGGGGCTTACTGTATGGCAGTCCGTGATTTCAAGACAGCCGCCAATTTATTTTTAGACACAGTCAGCACTTTCACATCGTACGAATTAATGGATTATAAAGCTTTTGTCAGATACACCGTTTACACATCAATCATAAGTTTACCACGGAACCAATTGAGAGACAAAGTAATTTAATCAATTAATTGCGAGTCAAACTCTATTTTGAATTTCAGGTGGTTAAAGGGTCGGAAATTTTGGAAGTTTTACACTCTGAAGCCTTCGTCAAAGACTACTTGTTTTCGTTGTATAATTGCCAGTATTCCGAATTTTTCAACAATCTCGGTAAATCCCACGAAACTTTTGGTTTAGTTTAGTTATTTTTTCGTTGACCGTTTTATTAATGAATGATTTTGTCTACGGATATCTAAAGGTTAGGATAGGAAGCCACATACAAATAAAACGTTCCCGACCTCGATAGTTCAGTTAATGCTGCTAGAGGGCGCAGCTAAATAACCAAGAAAATATAGGCAGATGAAGCATTAAATTCTCAATAGTAAACTTAATACATAAACATAAATTTAAGATGATGCGATGGAAGAGATGAAATGCGGTCAATGAAAAAATATTGTAGTTTTTTTATTATTAACAAGTTAGTTTATTTAATAATTTTCTAGCTGAGGTTGAGACAGTTTTGCGCAAGGACTACTTCCTCAACCCTCATTATCGCTACTACGTCCGTGAGATGAAAATTTTGGCATACACCCAGTTATTGGAGTCTTACAGGTCCCTAACTTTGCAATACATGGCCGAAGCGTTTGGTGTCACAGTTGAATTTATCGATTCGTACGTTATTTAGCCCGTTTTTGTGTCATTTAATTGCAAAATGAATTTTTCAGGGAATTATCTACATTTATTGCAGCTGGAAGATTGCACTGCAAAATTGATCGAGTCGGGGGAATTGTCGAAACAAATCGCCCCGATTTGAAAAATGCACAGTTTAATTCCGTTGTTAAACAAGGAGATTTATTACTCAATCGTGTGCAAAAACTCTCAAGAGTCATTAATATATAATTTTGTACTTGTAATCGCTAGTAATAACAATTATTAATCCGTTAGTTTGTACTTATTTACCCTTCATTAATTTTTTTATTTACTTATTACACTTTGTTGTGCAAACAGCTTTATGGAATAAACAATTCAAAAAAATTACAACGGTTTTTATTTCCCTACAAGTGACAGTCGCCACTGGACTCTTTCATTTCTAAGTGTTCCAAACTGGCACTGTGACAAATTTTCCACAATTACTCAACTAAAGTGTCCTTAAAAACACTCTTATTTGCCTAAACGGTTAATGATAAAGACGAAAAGCACGTTACTTTTAATTTTTTGATGTCAGGTGTTACATTCATGGGATACTTTCACTCGAGACTAGTGGCGGGATTTTCAAAAACTCACTTTTAGTTACGTCACTTTATTTCATGAGTAAATACATTTGGTACAAATATCGTTGCAATATCGTCAATCTTAATTAGGTCTGACAGTTAAAAACCGGTAAATTCCAGGATACATCCACTAATTATGTAATATTGTTCCCTCTATCATGCAATTAAAATGTTTTGGCCGTGGCTTACATCACAACTAAAATCTCTATTTACAATGTTTTTGAGCAATTGTTCTTAAGCGAAACTAGGAAAAGTTGTATACAGCTAAAACAAACGCCTGCGAAACTACAGTTTAGGCCGTTTTTAGGTTAGAGGAGTTAATTTGACGTAAGCGTCATGTGATTACGAGCGGACATGGCGATTGGCTATGCACCTCTCAGATGACTCGATTTAACACTTGGTTTAGTGGCGCCAAAATGGCGTTTATTTTATACGAAATCAGTCTTAATGCAAGCTTATTTACACGTTATCTAATTAATTTGAAATTAAAATACATTTCAAGAGTTTATTAGGCCTTTATTAGAAGCGCGAACGCCGAGTTTAGAGACTCTCTCTATAAGTTAGGTTTTTTTTACTATGGAGAGTTTTTAAGTAAGGTTCTGTAGAGGCACAGCACAGAAAGGCAGGCTGATATGATAGGTCCTACATTTAGTAGACAAGTCTAACACCTATAAATTTAGCCGATTATTAAGCTGTGTTGTGTAGATCAAGCAACCTATGGTAGTAAAAAGTCAAGCCTGCTTGATCTAAGCAAAACAAAGAAACACTAGAGTCACATACATAATTTTCTCTCTGTTTAATTGACAATTGCAGTGTACAAACCACAAATTTAGAACATTATTTGTACACAAATTTTTACAAATTTTCGTTGGCGCCACTGCAGTCTTTGAAACGGAACTCGTCATGTGGCTCGCATTGTACGCAAACCAGTTAAAATCGAGAATAACCATCAAACAGTCGGTAAAAAAACAGGCCTAACTCTAAAAGGCACCTTTTGACGTAACACGGGGTGAGAGAGGTCAAGATCGAAGAAGGCTACGGAGATACCCCTAATTGACAGTAAAAAGCGACCGGTTTGCGTAAAACACCAGCCTCGGGGATGATTTTAAGTTAGCACCAGGTCCTGGTCGTCCATTTCGATCCGGCACACGTGACCGTTCTCGAGCCCCTTGTGCAGCTCGCAGGTGTCCTCCTTAGTTTGGTCGCAGAGTGCGTGGTGTCAGAGGTTGACGGAGTCGCCGTCAGAGGGCTCCACCAGCGGCCAGTCGCTCTCGGGGCTCGACGGCCGCGACGTGGACGTGGAGGACATGCTGACCACGCTGATGGGCAGGTCGGGGCTCAGGGGGGGCTTGGCCGATGGTCAGGCCACGGTCACCACGTGGCCCTCGGGGTCCGGCGACCAGCAGTTGTCCGACAGCCAGCACCCGATCACCACGGTCACGAGGCCGATCAGCAGCGCCAGCATTATGTACACCTCGGCGTTGCCTGGGCAAACGGACAAGTGATAATATCCGATGAATTGAGCATTTCAATTAATGTAAATCGGAGCCATTGCCACATCAAAGCGTTTGTATTTGAAATGTCAAAGGCAAAGTGGCTCAATTTGGACCAAAAATAGATTTACTTCGTTTGAAATTTTGTGATAATAATGGCAGACATCCAATGAAATTTCTGCATTGCGTAAAAATAGTCCAAAAACATGCTCAGTTCGAGCTTAAGCCGAGCTTAACGCTAAGCTAGACTTAAGCCGGCCCGAAAGTAACTCTGTGGTGTTACTGATTTAAAAAATATCGACTAAACCTAAGCTTGGCATACTTATTTAAAATAAATAAAACAATATTTTATGTTGAATTATTTAATATAAAGTGACAGTAATCATTGAACTAATTTTTTTCAAGCCGGTATTTGGTATTGCCGGTGTTAATGTCGGTGTTTTTACAAAAATCTCGCTTAAATCAACATAAACCTCTCCTAAGGTGCTTAAAAGAGGGAAAAGTTCTTTATTCCTGTTTTTTACATTTTTTCTTTGAAATTATTGAGGTGACGTACAGTTCATGGGATACAATCACTCGCACTTTTAAAAAATGTGCTTAAAAATAAAGCGAAACGTTTAGTTTAAATAAATGCGATAAGTCTACAAGAAATAACGTTTAGGGAACGGAAAAATTTTATCGTAAACTATAATAAAAAAATTCCAACTTTTACCAATTTGCGTTCAGCCCCATTTTTTTAAATGCTGTGAACACGGTTACAGATGCTCGAAAAATGTTAGAAAAAAAGTTGTAGATATTTAAATTTTCTACTAAAATATCTGCGCAAATTTTAAACAATTTTTTTTCTCATGTTTCTTATGAAAATTTTAGTCATCAGTTTTTCTCAGTATTTTTTTTTTCTAAATATAATCCTCCGTAGTCTAGGCTTTACAAGTTTTAAAAGCTAAACAGTGACAGCATTTGTTGAACTGATGACATTTTCTCCTTAATTTCCCTCAGGTTGGTACTGCAATTTTTCTCGTGTTATTACCCACTTTAGACATCAAACAGATGAATCTTGAGGAGGATTTTCCGCTATTTGCTTAAATAAGCTCAAGACTAGGTAAATTTTACGTTCTTTTGATCTCATTCTCTTTGTTTTGAAAAATTTAGGTGACATTTGACATTCCGAATGAAATGTTCAAAGGATATTTACGCTTTTCGGGATTCAAATAAAGAAATGTGAAACAATGTTGTAGTGACAAACAATCGCAATTCAATCAACTGGCATAAATATTTATTCTCATCCATTTTTCAGAAGTGTGTCACCACATTTCGCAGTTCGGCAATCGATAAATACGTTTGTGTAATGCGAGAAGTGGATAAAACCACCTGAATATGTATTTTAGTGTGTTTATTTTTCTTTAGTAAATACTCGCTTCGATACTTTGGACTCATTGATTTGAATATTGCCAGCGTTTTGTATTTTTCAATTTTTCCCTCATTCTTATTCAAAAATATAAAGCTAAGACTGCTGCGCCCTCTGGTTATCAGTTTGGAAATGTGATGTCATTCTGATTTTACGAAAAAAGCAAGTAAAGTGGCAATTTGAACACCAATTTTGCTGAAACTTATTCTCTAGGGGGCGTAAAAGTATTAGTTTAATAAACTATGTTTTTGAAATACCTTTGAAGTGACAGTAATCACTGAACGTATTTCAGTTGGTGCTGTTGTCAGATTTTACAAAAAAACACTTTCAAAATGTGACATGAAGTTTTTTTACTTTGTTTCTGTTTTGAATTATAAGCACTGGACAGTTGGAGACTACGTTTGCATTAATTTTTTTTTTAGAGGATAGTAGTTCCATAGACGTTCATCAAATACTGTCACTGGCGAGCTTTCAAATTACGAACATTAATTTGTTACTGATAATCTAATAACTGATAAAACATTTCATAAAGTTATAAGTTATAATTCATTGGTTTTGTTACAACAGTTGGAAAAAAGTGTAAAATGATGCTGACCGATGCACCAAAATGTATTCACCGGATATTTTCCCTTACAAATCAACTTCAATATGGCATGTTGTGCAAAGTTAGAAGAGGCAGCATCCGTTGAACTGTCCGCTTTTCCTAACTTAATTTCCCTTAGGTTGGTACCTGTCTCACTTTACTCGTGTTATTACCCACTTAAAACTTCAAACAGGCGAAACTTGAGGAGAATTCCTCCTATTTGCTTAGATAAGCACAAAAAGTGGGTAAATTTAACGTTCTTTTGATCATTTTTTTGCAAAATTTAAGTGACATTATGTGACATTTCAATGAAACGTTCATGAAATATTAGCACTTTTTTATACCCGAGTTCATTGAGCTTAAAATCGATGGTTTGTCATAAATATTTTAGTAATTTCATGCGATTTATTTCACATTTCAGTGTGTTTGCACTGAGTTGAGTGAAAAACAAAAGGAAGTGGGTTTTAATGTTTTATGTTCGATACGTTGGCTGCACTAGTTCCAAAGTTTGTAATTCGTAAATTATGCAATGAATGGAAATGCAAATAATTACGAATTTATTTGTCAATTTGCCAACTTTTCGATGCAAAGTGACATTTGACATTTGGGCAATCAATAAATGACGTTAAAAATGGGGCGACACGTTTTATTTTATTCTCTAACTTCTACTACGTTATTAAAACAAATATATATTATATAAGCAAATAAGTTATTAAAACAAACTACATAATAAATTTTGGTTACATTATTGAGTGGAAATAAAACTTGGCTTCACAAATTTGTATTATTTTTTTTCAAACATATAATTTCCAGCAAAGTTCAAAATAGAGTAAAGCACACAGTTATTATGTAATTTTCTTCCAAAAACATAGATAATAATCTTTGTTCTGTTCTCCATTTGTCTTTTTAACACGTTTTCAATTTAACGTATAAAAGAAAAACCTAATAAACAAATGTTTTTTAAAAAATAACTTTAGAAGTTTTTATAATACACACATAATACACATTTATTAATAAAATATTGTTGGAAGATTCTAAAAATCTGGTGGCAAGCAAAAAATTTCGGGCGTTTTTGACATTTCGTTTATAGACTTTATAGACTTGTCAAAACTGAAAAAAATGTATACTTTTACTTGGTTATGACCATGTCAAAAAATTGTTTGAGTATTTTCCCACAAGATATAGCTTTCGGAAGTTAAAATTTTAAGTCAAGAAAAGACATAGGAAACAAAAGAGAACAAACTAAAAAATATATAATAAAAATAAAAAATTAAGTTGCGTGTAAAAAATTGCCTTCATTTTCATGCTCAACTGAATGTCTTTTACCACCATTTGAGAGTTTTGAGCCACCCTGTATAAAAAACTTACACCAGTTGTGGTTTTTAAGAAAGTGAACCGATTTTATCTAATTAGGAATTCAGTTGGCAACGGCTCCAGCCCGAAAAAATGTATTCAAATCAATATCTCGTTGCGTAAAATTGAAATGGGAGCGAAAAATGGCGCCCCGTCCCAGTGAGTGAATGGCGCGAAATCCGTCAATGGCGAAATTAATTGAGTGTGAACACAATACCCACCTAACTGCTTTCTGATGCCGTTGCCCATCTTGCTCCTCCAGAGGCTGTTGATGAGCGTGGGGTCGGCGCGCCTCCACTCCCTCCAGCCCGAGAGCGTCCTCCGGATGCCCCCCACGCCCGCCCCGCCCGGACTGGGGGTGCTCTGCGAGCCCGCCTGCGGCTGCACGTGGGCGCTCCCCTGCGGAGACGGCAAGCCGGTCGCTGCAAACGCAAAGAAAACGCTAATTTGCGGGGGAGTGAATTATTCAGGCGCCGCCGCCGGGGGCTAGTGACCACATCTGCCGAACGCCGGGATTTATTTACAACTCATTTGCCACTTATTTGATTTTTCCGAGGCGGTTTTCATCAATTTTCGCGCGCCAATGTTGCACACGTCAAGGGCTTAATGGTGTTTTATCGGAAACGGAAATCGATTCAATGGAATTTTTTTTGTTCGTTCATTTAAGACTGCATTAAAGTTTGGACTGACGGGAGACAACATAACTCATTTATGGTCTATTTAACTCTTGATCGGAGTGACAGGTTTGCGGTGGCAAACAAGTGATGATATCCGCTGGGCTTTAATCGAACATTTTGTGGCGTATTTTTTATCAATTGAAACACAAAGTTATTTTTATTGGCGACATCACCAACACTTGTTTTACACGATTTTGTGATATTTTTTCCCATTTTGTGGATTTTTGCGTGTTTGAACGACAGTCGGCTAAAAACGGCGTTCAGAGGATGCTTACACTTGAAATTGTACTGAGTTCCATAAAACTGGAATAAATTATTCATAATTATGCTACTCTGCGCTCAATTGAATCTTATCAGTAAATGTCAAAACTGTCAGTTGTGACACTCGCAAATTGTCAGTTAATTGCTATTGAATTTTTTCTAAAAAAGCAACTATACCTGTTTTTTTATTTAAAATTTAATTGTGGTGCAAATCGCGTTCTTTTGGCAATAAACTTTGACATGAGTTGTCTTGGTGACAGGTTAATTATTTGCACCACAATAAATTTTTAAATAAAAAAAACAGTTATTAAATGTAACACAATGCAAGAAAACACTTTTGTTATCGAAGTTTATTTCCAAACTGGACTCTGTAAAGCAGCATTTCTAATGAAAAAATATTTTAACACACCTTGTACCTACTCTCGTGACAATATCCACTGAACCAACATTTATCCACATTTTGAAAAACAGAGTTTAGGGAACAAATTCGCTTGAAAATTGTTAAGAAAAATTTAACATCTAAATCAGTTAACACCGAAGCCCGAAACAGAAGGAAGAATTATTTATAGACTTAAACAATTACTTCGAATTTTTTTGTCGGTGTAGTCACTGGTGACAATTTTAAACATTTAATGTCTCAGGTGACCCTTTTCCTGCCCTTTTATTCAATTTACCCGACTAAAATTCAGACATTTGATACCCAACTGAAAGCACATCGTTCAACGCATATTTTCACTTGACACAGCCAACAAAAATTGATCAAATTTACCCAAACTAGGGCACGCACTCGACTCAAGTTTGCTATGGAAAAAGTTTCCTGTTTGCGTCGCACAAAGTGGGCCAATTTACTACACAAACACGTTTTTTCCATGCGTCCAAGTGACAATATCGGGCGAACCACTCGTCCAAATCTAATTTAATTATGTGCAGTTGGTGTGTCTTTTAATTACCGGAACCGTTCAAAGAATCTTAACACTCACCTTTTAAGGACGCACTTCCTTCCGAAAACTTTACACAAAACACAATTACGGCCTACTTTCGTTGTTGTTTAATTACAGCTCCTAAATAATTAAGTAACTTTTAATTGCATTTGCATATAAAGGAATTTCCAGGTAATAACATGTAAACAGATGTATACCGCGGTAATTAGAGGCAATTTGAGGTAATCACATCATCCCTCCAATCTCGAATTAATTACAAGTCGAAAAATTCATCATACCGGGTGGGGCAAAGTTTGCAATCAAGCGATTTGTGCCCAAACTACCCACTTTTTTGAAAAACTGATTAATGGATGTTAAAGTAGTATAAAAATGGGATATTTTACCATTAATAATTTTTTTGTGTTATGTATTTTTTTTAATGAAAAAAATCGGGAAAATTGTTTAAACGCAAAAAACTTGGTTCCATCCTGGTTATTGGCGTAGTGGATGGCGCTACATAATTCAGGAGTGAGAAAAATACGCACCCATTAAAGTGATAAGGGCTAGCAGGAGGACAAGGGTTAAAAGCCAGCCCATACTTATCGGTCACCAATTTCTCGGCGTGGAAACACATGCAATCGGCATTCCAACCACAGTTTCTTCTTTAATCAAGACGACTCGATCTGAAACAAATTAAAAGCCCGCTTTATGCACGCTCATAAATTCAAGGAGATAGCCTTGCGACCTAGCCCAAGTTTATGCATGTGCTTTCGGCTCTAGTTGCAAATTTCTCCACACCTGATTGAATATTCACACGGAAGTCGCCTCATGATAAATGTGTAATTGGTTGCATAGCAACCCGGCGCAGCGTAATATTTTTTCCTAAGTTATTTACAATTTCACAAACGGCGGTTCCTCGTTCCATATACGTTTGAAGTTTTATGAAACGTCGGTCCCTCGAATTACTTCGTACCAACCTCGAAAAATAAAACAATAACATCGAGGGATGCTCCCAGGAGCGGCGCCCGTTGAAATGCATTAAATATAAGAAAGTTGTGGTTGTGGTCTTGAATACAGCCGACTTTCGAACCCGAAATACAACTCGGAGAGGAGATAATTAACCATTTATAAATCTTATTTCAACTTAATTAAAACGTAATCGTGTCCCCTTTAATTAAGGTAATTGCTCAGCAAAGTCGTTTAGGGAGGTTTTTTGCGTTATGATGGTAGACGACGTTTAACTACTGCAAACTTCCGACGAGATATGATTTTGTTTTAATTCCACAGGAAAACTTTTAATTGTTTCGAGTTTTTCGGACGCCGAGACAAAATTAAAACAATTATGAATCATTCCGGGCGGTTAAGTTGGCGCAACTGTCAAAACAACTCGCGTATTGGGATTAATATAAGTGACAGTATCGGCTGAACTGCTTTTATTTATTTAATCAAGAATTAAGCTAAATAATCGCGTTCAGAAGATCAATTCACTTTGAAGGTGTCGGACATTTTACTTTAGAAATACTTGCATTTGTTTTTTATTTATTTAAAAATAAATTTGAATTTACTGTTTTCAAGCAAAGCGTTTTTCAAAATTTTGTGTTTAGCAAATCAAAATTCGAGCTGAACTTGAACCATTATAAACGTTTTGAGATTAAATTTATTTAATTAACTATTTTTTAGTTCTAACGAATTTTTTTTGTAATTCATTTGTTGTAGAATGGTTCGTATTAATTAATTAACGTTTATTACAAGGAATTGTAGAGAAATTCTAAAAAAATCACAAGCATAAAAAAGTATTAAGGATTTATTAGCAAACGCTGGTTTATATCTGATTCTTAGTTGCTGAGTTACAGTAAAAATACTTTTAGCGAACTTACCTTGTATATCGCTTATTTTTAAGAGCTTAAGACCTGGAAGAACGTTATAAATTTTCCTAAAGAGTTCGTGAAACTGAGCCATTGAAAACCCTTACAAAGTAAAAATATACAGACAAAACCAAAAATAACTCACAAAGTTCATATCTTTGTTATAAAACTTTTTTTTTTAATATTCGAACAGGTCGAAGAAGTTTTATCTTTCTGGTAAATATAAAAAATTAAAAAAATAAGAACATAAAAAAATATAAATGTTAATCAAAGTATTATTCAAAAAATTAAAAAATAAAACAAAAAAATCAGAAAATAAAATATAAATATAAATGTTAATGAAAGTATTATTCAAAAATTTTTATATTTTTTTGTTTTATTTTACACGAAACGATAATTAAAAGATATATAATATAATATAAAAAAATAAAAAATAAAACAAAAGAATAAGAAAATAAAATATAAAATATAAATGTTAATGAAAAAAAGTTATTAAAAGTTATTAAAAGTTATTTAAAAAAAGTATCTTTTTGTTTTTGTTTTATTTTACAAATATATATATATAAAAAATATATAAAAGATATATCAAAAACAACGTATTTTGTTTAAACAAATTTTGAACTGACTATAAACTTTTTAGTCATTAATCTGTCATTATTTATCTCTCCGAATGTCTTGACAATTTTATAAAAAAGATGTTTTTCAAAAAATATCAAGATGCTAGGTTTTTTAGTTTATTTTTTATGGTCAATCTGACATAAAAACTACACAATCCGAACCTAAATAATATTTATATCTGATTTTTTACATTAGTAATTTTTAGTTTTGTTAATTTTTTTAAATAATATGTAACATGAGATCGAAAATGTACTCAATTAGCGCAAGCCTTGAAAGTGAAGTGTATAACTTAGCCACATCTTAGTCTGTGTAAAACCAGCATAAACGGCTAAATGTGGCTATAGTTCCGCAGACACAGCTTGCTCTAATTCAGTATATTTCCGATCTCATGTTATTTTGGAAAATTTGAATTTGTTCCAACTAAGTTTGACCTGAAAAAGTGAGTTTTTTTAAATTCCGACTTGAAAACTCAAACTTCGAACTACAGAAAGGCAATTTCTGTTTTTTTAAGAATTTTTAAGAAAAACTGTTCGTGTTTAAAACGCAAATCTGAGGGCAGGGTCGTAATTATTGTCATATTTTATCTTGGAAACAATAATCTTCATGTGATTTGTTCAATAGAAAAGACATATTGTGTGCTTTTTAACATGTTTGAGTCTCTTTGAAAGTGACCATATCTGATGAAAAATTCTGTCTTGTAGCTTTATTCAAATCTCTTGCAAAATTAATCATCCTTGTAAGGAATTCAAGCCTCTGGCGTCTATTTTTAATACTTAATAAAATATTTACTTCTTTTTCTCTGTTTTTTACGTGTTTTACTTATTAAAATCTAGAAATTTGACACCTGGCATAAAAACCCCGTTCATGGGATTTTTTCACTTGGGCAAAACCACAACAAGACTGAGATTAATTGCCATTAATTATAAATTAGGGGTTAGTGTGGCAGTTTTACAAGAGTAAAAACAATGAAAACAGCTTCGCCTCATTTATCATTCATAAAACACAGTCGAAGGAGCAAACTGCGTCATTAATTACCCCAAAACCCCGTTATTTAAATTTTATTTCGATATTTTTCCCCCATTAAAACGCGAAATAAATCATCGAAACGGCATTACGCCTCCAATTTTGTTTACTCGTCCGATGAAATTGCAATCCGAGTAAATCCCCGGGATTGATCGAAATCCCACCTAACGTCGTTTTCTTATCTCTAAACCGTAATTCGACGTTGTAAAAACCGGATTTACATCTGTCCAGATACCCTCGTTGGTGATTTGTTATTCGTCATTTTGCGCCTTTAGTTCAGATATCGCGAGATGAAACTTGGAGTTTTATTTCGGGCCATAAAAAGAACGATCCGACATTTCGAATCTAGTGGCCACCGATTTTAAAAATACACAGATATCGAATTCTGGGGCTGACCGCAGCAATTTGCTTCAATTTTTAACAAACAGTCGAGCTCAAGTCGAATTTTAATGGGCGGGACGAATCGCAGGCGGCTGGGGAACGCAAGAAGCCATTTTCGCCCAATCGCGCCAATTTGCACACCCTTTGTGCACACATAACCCCAAACTCGCAGAAAAATATACAACATAAAAAATATACGGGATGATTCTTCTACAGCCTACATTTGAAAATTTCTACATTACTCAATTTGACCATTTTGAATTTAATTAAATTGTTTTCAAAATAAATAATCAATTTTTTGCTATTGTTTCAAAAACTGTGGTGATAGATGGAGAAAATGTTGATACACGTCTTCATAAAAATCAATGTTTTTTTATTATTATAACAACTTATTTAGCATAATACTTATCTGTCATAGTTTTTGACAAATGTCAATTTTTTTATTTGAAGGTGTTAATTCAAAATATCACAACTCTGGAACCCTTTACAATAAGTGAATAACTTTTTTGTACTTGATAACCAAAGATTCGAAGGGTCTTCTGAAGTCTTTAGGATTGTCAACTGTCAAATTGCAAGGCTACTATGAATGTTTGAAAATGATTATTAAAGAATGATTATAACAATTAAATATTATTGTTTTACTGCTAATTCCCACAATAAACCAGCTGAAAACGAAATGAAATGTTGAAGTTGAAATTTTTGACCATTTTACAAGGCCTACTTAATTAATGATTAAAATTACAAAGTAAAATCCGATTTATGCGTTTTTTTTTTAAACTGTAGGAGATAAGTATAGAACGTGGCGATAAAAGTTACCATCAAGTCGATGTTTTTTCGATTGCCGCTAAAAAAATAGAGTCGTTCCATTTAAAAAAACTAATTATAGCCGTTTTTTGATCATCATTTTGAAAAAATCATACTAGCCATGAATTTTGACAGCTGATAATTTTGAAAATTCTCGAGAACTCTTCAAACTTTTTGTTATCAAATGCAAAAAATATCCACGTATCGGGTTGTGATATTTTAAATAAGCCCTTGCAAATGAAAATTGCAACATAAAATTGGCATATGTCAAAGACTATGACAGATTAAGAGGGTGAGTTCCAAAATGCTACAAAATGTGTGGTTAGTATTAAAAATCAAAGTTGGCGCTTAATTCTCGTAGAGCCGGAAATTCAGCCATTTTGAGGAAAAAAATTAAAACTCTAGCTAAAAAGTTTCTAGTGTAGGTCCTAAAAGAATCACCCTGTACAAATATAGGCATGTACACCAACCATAAGAACAAAAAGTGACTAAAATGCGTGCTATAATAAGTCATTTTAGTACTAAAACAGAGAGGTTTGTCGTTGGTAGAATTTGTCGAGACGTAAGATTTAAGCAAACCTTTCGTTTCGAATTTATTTCATTACAGTTTGTTTGGTTTGGTTCGTGAGCGTTTCCTCCAGGGCTGGCAACCAAGAAAGCTGAATTCGTGGCCTCGATCGTCACCCGATTCGATTAGTTCTCCATCGTGAAATTTAATCCAAACATCTTGTGTAAACACAAAGCGAAAATTTGTTGGTGTTATGAAATTATTCAAGTCAAAGTCTCATGGATAAGTTATAAGCAGTCGAATGGGTCCTGTAGGAATCCCCTAATAATTCCTCGTCGTCGCTTCAGACGTAAACAAATCTCCCATACGCTCCCTCCAAACTAACAAGCCCTCGTTTCACCTTTCGCATAAATCTCGGCATGTTTTTAATAGTGACGTGGAAAGTTCCGCGATTATGAAAATTTCGGCGAAAGAACGATAAATAAGCAACTTTTCCAATACACAGCGATTTTTCGCATTGTGCGAAAAAATATAAGATAACGGGACAAATTACGACCTGCGGGGCTCGTATACAATAGTCGGAACGACTTTTATACAGTCCATATAAGTTATACATTTATTTAGGGCCGACTTTTCTGTCTAATAATTCCAACCTTCAGCCCTCTTACATCACTCCTAAGCCAAACAGCAAAAAAACGATACTTTCACACTCAATCCTGATTTTATTTGACCACGGAGGGCGCCAAATTCAAATTTGGACAAGTGATAACACCATATGAACTAATTTTTAATCTCAGTGCGATTTTTAACCCAATTATGCTTTTGTCGTCATCTTCTGAAGGCTCATTATATTGTTTTACACTCTCATTGCATGTTTTTTACCAAATTACGGCCATTTTATTCGTTTAAAATTTTGACGTTTATTTGACAATCACTATTATAGTTCACCGAATATTTGCACTCGCAAAATTAGTTAAAAAGCGTCAATCGATACAATCCTGCCGCGTTAAAACAATAAGAAACGTCAATTTCTGGTGATTTGATCGAATTGTGACGTAGTCTCGCTCATATTTCTCAATTCGGAGCAATTTTATGTGATCGAAGTGTCAATACCTGTGGACTGATTGATGGCTCAATTAATTTCGAAATGCGTTCAAAGGATTTTGCACTGCGTAACAAACAATGACGTTGCTGATTTGCGTAAAATTGATTGTGGCGTTGCGTTGTTATCGCGGCGTCCTTGAGCGCTACCAACTTTTCCTCATTACATTCCCCTATCCGTGTGGTTAATTTCCCCCATCAGTATCAATTACGAGTAAACTTCCGCGACCCAAACCGCCCAAATTATCATTTATTTCACCCCAGTTGGAAGTTTCTCGAATTTTTCGCACACCGAGAAAATTATGCAAACACTCAACAGGTTTCTATCATATGTCGGCAGATGAAATTCGACCTTGAAAGCTCGAAACGGAAGGAAAAGTCCCACGGCGTGAATTTTTGATCTCGTGTCAAGTAAATAAGTAAAATTTAATTTCCTGCTGAAGTTTGCAACCGGAAATGAGATATGGAGTGATTAAAAACTTGACTGTCAATGGCCATTAGTGGATGGTTGAGCAACCGGCCGGATTATGATTTTATTGTTAAAGAAACAAAGCAATAAATTAAAAAATAAACGAGAAAGTAATCTCCGACTAGGCGTTTATGTAATTTGAACGCAACATCAAGGATTTATGAAACTGTAATTTATCTCGGTGATAATGTACACCGAATAAGTGAATATAATACCGTGGATTAGTACAGTTCTGGCATTCTTCCGTTCCAATTTGGTTTAACAACGGGCGGGAAATTCAAATTAGCACAAGTGACAATATTGTCTGAACCGTTATTTTTTTGACAAAAAGCAAAATATGCTTGGAATCTGCATATGATTTCCTATCCTATCAATAAAAGTTGATATTTTAGCAAAATTTAAAAAAAATCATATCTTCCTTATAATACAAGATATACATTTTAAACAAAGACATTATTGACTTTTTTGCATAGAATTTAATAAAGTTATCAGCGAATTTTTTAACCATTTGTTTACCTATAATAACATAAAGTTTTATTTTTTAAAATAGGAATCATAGGCGGCTGTGATATTTTTAAAAAGCATATTTTTTTCTGATTTGATATGTCTATTTACGTAATACATTATTTTTAAAAATTAAAAGAAAACACAACATTTTGCTTTTTCTTTACAGTAGGCCATGAAAAAATTTTGAGTTTTTAACTAAAACTATGAAAAATATATAACAATAACACAAATAATTGAACTTCACAAAACCATAAAAAAGTGTCATCAAACGGTAGTGACACATTGTTTTAAATTTTCTGCACATTTTTTATGTAATTAAAATCTGCAACGATCGTATATTTGTTCAATTGAAAATAACTTTAACAAAGCTTATTTTTAGAATTTTACATTTTTTACTTTAATAACCGTTCACAAAATTTTTAGATTATTCACACCTTTTATGAGAAATAATTTTTCCATAGCCAACTACTTTCAAATATTTTAAATATATTTTTTATCAAAAGTATATAAAAATATCAAACTGTTTTTATATTAAGGAAAAATAAGTTTTTTGAAAATGTCATAGTCAACTATGATTCGACCTATTAACAAAATACAACTTTATGTTATTACAGCTAAACGAATGATGAAAAAAAACCGCTGATAATATTATTGAATTTTCTGTAAAAAAGTACCTGCATAATATCTTTGTTTCAAATGTTTATAGTAAGAAAAATATGATTTTTTTAAGATTTCGCTAAAATGTCAATTTTAGTTTATAAGTCAAAAACAAAAGACGATAGTGGGATGCGGTTTTGACCAAAATTATTTTCTCATAAAACGGACGTTTTTCCGTTCTGAATTTGGTTTTACAATGGGCGGGAAATTCAAATTAGCACAAGTGACAATATCTCCTGAACCACTTTTTTTGGGAACTTTAAACTAATTTTTCTCGGAAAGTACAAGTCGTAGGACAAAACGCAAAATATGCTTGGAATCTGCGGAAGATTTCCTATCGGACGTAAAAATCCGGAAACTACCGGAGTTCCCGACTCGCCCCCAACCGAGTCCAAAGTTTTTATCGATTAGTGGGAAACTTAATTGCAACAACAAGATTTTGCCCTAACCCCGATTCAAATTATTGAATTATTGATTGGTCGGTGTTTAGGTTTTTATTTTTGAGATCGTCTCAAAGTTTGTATCCCCAGTCAATTAGTTCAGTCGGCGTCTTCGTAAGCCATGTCCTCCAGGGTGCAAAATCGAATCGTTGCAATTGTTGTCGGGGGTCGGCTCTGACCCCTTTCCAGGACCGCCTCCCCGGCGACAATCAAGAGAAAAGCGCTCCGTTTATGGACGGCATCCTCTGGAGGTTAGTTCAATCCAGGCGTTTCACCATCGCTCAAATCCTTTTACGTCACCGCCAAACGAAAAGTTTCCTCTTTTATGATTCCCGCTCTTGGATTAAAAGAAATCCTTTAATTACGTTCTCGTAAAACGATACTTCGGATGCCACTACGAGTTTCCACTTATCGCGAGACAAATTGAATCGGTCGTAATTTTCCTCCTAGTTGATATTAATGGAGAAAAGGCGCAACAATCTCCTAAACTTGTTACGAAATAAAATGGAAATTGCCGACTAGGCCTCAATGAGCAAAATCGAATTTTTCTGCACCTAAATGCATTCACTTATTTTCCGAGACACTTTAACCGAATTTGTCCAACAAATCGTAATTACTTGGCAAATTGTGTTAAGTACTTTTAATGCGAAATTATTGCAAAGTACGGTGCTTTTAGATATTTAATTAAATTTGCAGCTAGTTCGATAATTAACTGAAGCACTTTTGGCTAATAATCCGCTAGTTTTGCCTTCAGGCTCTTAAAAATAATCAATTTTCGAAACAAATAAATGGTGGCTACACTGCATTACCGAAACGTCAAATAAAAAAAAACTATCTGTAACTAGACTTTATCGTTTAATAACTTCATCGTTAATAATAATACAATGAGCCAATTTCTTTGTGAAAAAAATTTAATTTTAACCCCTATTTGTTAATTGTTATATACAGAATGTTTCGTAACCTGTGCTTCAATTGTTCAGAATTTTATTTTACATTTCCATTTTTTCATTTACTAAATGAAACTATTAAAGACAAGTACACGGAATGTTACTAATAAATCGATGCAGATTTAAATTCTCCTCGTTTTAGTAAAATAAAAATTGGAGCATTTTGTTTAAAAATTATGAAATATCGACAGTGTTGTTGTCAATTTTAGAAACACAAAAAAAGCAAAAAGGTTCATACATTTATTTATTAGACTAATAACAAAAAACAATGTAAATAAAATAATATTTATTCATATACTACCCAAGAAAATTGTAAGGGTGATGACATAGGGCACGGATTTACTAAAAATAAAATACATAAACATTCTCCTAATATTGTTTCTTAGATTCCACTCTGTGGATTTTCAAAATTATTCTCTCATTTCGTTAAGAATTTTTTAGGATTACTCTTAGGTGGGTAGATTTTTCTAGATTTTTCTTAAGATTATTCTCTAATGCCATTTCTAGATCTGGACTCTTCTTTTGATTATTTTATAAGCTGATCTTTAGTTTACTTTAATAATTTCTTCTTCACTTGCTTCCCTACTTAATTAACTATTTCTACATCTTTTTTACATTGTCTAAATCTCTTTTTGAATACATTTTGCGTTTTTTTCGAAATTCTTCGACAGTTTTATTTAAGATTTTTCCAGATTATTTTTTAACCTTATGTTTCTGTATTCTTCTCTAGATTTTTCTTAATGCCGTTTCTATTTCTGAAATCTGGACTCTTTACATTATTGTCCTTTATTATTTTCTAAACTTTTTTATAAATTCTCTAAATGACTGTCTAGATTCTCCTTTGCTTCTTTTAAAAATTTTACGATAGTTTTTTTCACAATTTTTTCTTTAGCATTGCTTCTGTATTCTGCTCTAAAATTCTTTGTTTATTTTTTAAAACCATTTCTAGTTCTGAAATCTGGAGTCGCTTTTTTAAGATATTTTATAAATCCATTTCTAGATTATTTCATAAATTTATCTTGCTTCTTTACAAGTATTTTCTAGACTTTATTCAAACTTATTTTATAAACAGTTCTTCTACATTTTTTCTACATTATCCAAATTCACTTTTAGATCCCATTTTGCGTTTTTTCAAAATTCTTCGATAGTTTCAATTAGAATTTTTCCAGTGTATTTTTTAAAATTATTTTCTTATTTTTCCCCAGATTTTTCTTAATTTCTTATCTTTCCCATTATTTTCTACATAGATGTAAAAACTAGACTAGACGTTTCTTTTTTTTAGATTATTTTATAAATTCATTTTAATTATTTCTTTATTACATTCTCCAAATTCTCTTTTAGATTCCACTTTGCGTCTTTTCAAAATTTTTCAATAGTTTCATTTAGGATTATTCAAGATTATTTTTTTAAATTATTTTTTAAATAATTATTTCTGTATTTTTCTCTAGATTTTTCTTAATGTTTCCCCTTGATTCTTTTCTAAAGCCGTTTCTACATTAATGTGAATCTTTGCCTCTTCATTTTTATTATTGTTTTTGTTTTTTTTCTGTTCCCTATCTGAGGTTTAATACTTTATGTATTAAATATTTTAATCTTTTTTAGATTAATTTATAAATTCTTCATCGGAATTATTTTGTACATTGTACCAAAAATTATTATATAAACTTTTTTCTATACATTCTCCACATCTTTTTTTAAAATCTATTTTTCTCCTTTTTAAAATTCTTAGTTAGTTCTATTCAGAATTCCATATTATTCGTCAACACTGCTTCTGTACTCTTCTCTAGATTTTTCTTAATTTTTTTTATTTTTTAAAGTTTCTAGAATTTATGAATTATTATATTATAAATTCTGTTCAAAATTCTTCGCTAAAATTATGTCGTAGACTGTCCTCAAAATTACTTTATAAATTTTTCTTTTATACTCTCCGAATTCTCTTTTAAATTCCAATCTACGTCTTTTAAACACTCTTCCACCGATTAATTTGTTATTGTGCTCTTCTTTACATTCTTGTAAGATTATTTTCTAAATCCTTCTGTAGATATGAAACCTGAACTGTTTTTTAGATTATTCTATAAATTCTGCTTTAGATTCTCCTTTAGACTTATTTTGTAGACTTATACACAAAATTGCGAACATTTTATACACACTTTCTCTCCGTTCTCCAAATTGCTTTTCTGTTTGTCAAACCAGTAATATTGTTTCGTTTAATTTTTTTTTAGATTATGCTTTATCATTGTTTCTGTGCAAAACTTAACAAAGTTGATTGATTTTATAATACGTTTTCCCCCACAAAATATTTGTATTAATATTCCCTAAAAATTCTCTACTTGCAATTAGCATTCCCAAAAATTCACCAAAGTTGGCAATACTGCATAAGTTACGAGTATTTGAAGTTCACCAAACGTAACCTTAAAAATTTGGGTTTGTTAACTTTTTGTAGGAATTTTAAAAAACTAAAAAAAATTTAAGCTTTCTCGTTCAAACAGAAAAAAATTCAAAAAGTCTAAAAAGTAACTTTCAGTGAGTAGAAACTAGGAATTATGGCTCAATTCTTAGTACAATTTACATTTCTGCGCGCCGGCAACGCCAAATAAATCATTTAGCGCCGAAGTGCCACCTGAAACATCTAATTTTCCGGCTTAGAGCTTCAGCCCGCTTTTGTTTTGCTTTTCCGGCTAAATGACGTTACAAATCTAGCGTAAACAAGCCAATTATTGCGCTCAATTTACCAGTTTAAATCGTTTGTTAGCCGAAACGAGCTGTTATCACTCCTATCAATCAAAACGGCGGCGACATTTAAAATATTTGCGGGTAGGTGGCGCTGCGATTGCCGCCATTAAAGCACTTACCCTAATGGAGTCAGTGGCCGCTTTAAACAGGTGCACTTAGGGCCATCCCTTGCGTCATAAATTAAAATTTCAAATTTTTCAACAACGTGTTGCAAACTTATATTAATTCAAAGAACATGTTCCTAGTTGGTTTAATTAAAAGCGTTAATCATGGCCGCCTAAGCGTTTTACCACCACTAAAAAAAGTGAAAGTTGGCGCTGAATGACATCCAGTGGGGCCAACTTGATGCGATCGATCGCGGAGTATGATTTCCGGGCTCCGGTTACTCAACTAATCTGGGATAATGATGATGTAACGTAATGAGGGAAGTCGAGTAAATTAAACTCGACTGGGATGTTTTTTTGGGTTGGCACCCTTTGCACGTATGTGGAATGACTCAAAATGCCGGGTTAATGATGCGAGCCTGGATTGTGAAAGACATTCCGGACGCTCCTTCAATAGTGAATAAGATAATAAATCACCCCATTAGGCGAAAAATCAATCTCGGGTAATGGGGTGCAGGTGCGCGAAATTTTTAATTAATTTCTTATCAAAATGCCCGCTCTGATTAAAAATAAGGCCGTTATGTTGCGCGAAATGTTGCAATAAACATACCGCGGGCAAACAACTCGGGGAGATTACGATTTGAAATGTTCATGAAAGACTGATTAAAATTCATAAAGTTGAAGGCTAGGAGTAATTCGGTTTGGAAACGGGTAAACTCACCGATTATTTGCACGAGGGATGATGCTACAAGCCTGGCTGAGTCGGCTCTGAAACAACAGAAAAGTTACAAAAATTATAAAAAAATTGCGACTGCACAATTTACATAAACCGGATCTAAATAAAATGTAGTATTTTTTCATTAATTTTTATTGTTTATTTTTTTATGTTTGTTGATAAAATATATGTTTTTTTTTCACTCTTCAAGTGTGCTTTGAACGCGGTGCTGTCAATAGACGCTGGCTGATTGCTGTCACGCAGTAAAAATTTTCGAAAAAATGCAAATAGTTCCAACGTTTCAATAAATACTTTTATTTTCTATATTTTCATAGTTTGACGGACGTAGAAAAAATATACAGGGTGACTCAGGGGTCATGCTCCACAACTTTTTTTCTATGCAAGCTATCAATTTGGATTTTTTTAAACGATAGGTTTTATAATAAAACACATTCTAAAAATATTTTAATTTGTATACAGGCTGTTCCAAAATAAAATAAAATATAAAAGATCTGTTTTTTTTTATTGTAACCCCAAATTTTTCTTAGATTATTGAAATCGCGTGACCGAATTGTCCATATAACGCACCCAGTTTCTTAGACTTATCTGTCATAGTTTTTGACATTATGTCATTTTATGTGTGAAACTAGCATCGTGAACCATTCAAGATAACTTAACAAGCTTTTTTTCACTAGATTTCCAAAGCTTTGGCGCATCTTTTGCAATAAAAATGAGTTCGGAGTCGACATTCCGTCGCCTACTGCGATCTTTTGAAAATGACAAACTACAAAGGGCAATAACTCGATTTTTTGAAATGCAACACCCTGTATTTTATTGCATTATTGCATGGCACTTTTTATAAACTTTTTGGCGATATAGGGTTTGTGGGGTCTAATTTGTACATTTTTTTTTTTCAGAAAAAAAAACATCAATATTTTTATTTCGCAGAAATCTTACAAATTTTACCAATTAAACCCCGCAAACCTTATATCGATAGAAAGCTCATAAAAAATGCCATTCAACGATGCAATAAAATACAGGGTGTTGCATTTGAAAAAATCGAGTTATTGCCCTTTGTAGTTTGTCATTTTTAGAAAATCGTAGTAGGCGATGGAATGTCGATTCCGACTTTGCTTTCATTGAAAAAGATGCGGTAAAGCTAAAGGAGTGATTGGAAAAAAGTGGGTTAAGTTATTTTAAATAGTTCTGAAGATATACATTTTTTGTAGGTCTTTGCACGACGCTATTTTTACAAATAAATTGACATATTAAGTCAAAAACTATAACACATAACTCTAGAAAACCAAGTGTTTTATATATATATGGTCAATGTAACAGAAATTTGGGGTTTCCATTTAAAAAAACAGAACTTAGTTGAGTATTTTATTTTGGATCACTCTGTATATAAATTAAAATATCTTTATAATGTGCCATATTGTAAGACCCATTATTTAAACAAAATTCACATCTAGAGATTTTTTCTCAGCCTTCCAATCTTTCATTCTCATAGGATCTTAGTATTTCAATTACACGGTTTTTAAGTTTCTCAATATTTTAGCTTTTTGGTTTTTTAATTCTTCTATAATTTATATATATAATATATATATAATTTTTTCGTGGTTTGACTATTTTATAATTTCAGTTTTACATTTTTTTGATCTTCTTATTTTGCAATTATATAGTTTTTTAATTTATCACTCTTTTAGTCTGTATTTTCATACGGTGGACTGATAAACTAAAAAATTTTTACATAAAAACAGCAAATTTAAAACAATATTTAGATTGAACGATTAATTAACTTCTTTATACGTGTAGCTTTATTGTGCAACAGAGAAATTATTAATTTCTATTTGACTAAATAGACTAAATAAAGCTTTTAACTTCCTAAAAATCCGGTCCCTATATTCCAATTAGGCCGTTTCCTCGATCCGAATTTAAAATCTTAAGCTTTTTACGATTCATTTTCATATAACCGAGCCAGGACGTGCCTTGAGTGCAAATGATTCATTTCCAACTCCTCAAAAACGTTTTTTATGCCATTTTCCGCGTCCATTAATGTAAAAGTGTCACAACTGTCAAACGGGGGGTTTCCCCAGGTGAAGTGGTGAACTCTTGACCTAAGCAGGGCACACTTGCGCTTTTTCGCGCGACTTTAATCGAAAGAGTTGCAAAGTTTCGAGCAGATGTTAAATGTCGGCGGCCGCAGACTGTTGCGAGCTTTTATTGGACGATCCCATCATGAAACTGGGGACTTTATGACGAGTTGTTAAAGCAACATTGTGCTTAAAGTCACTGGTATTAACCGCAGATTTAATCAGCTTACATTTAAGACAATTACATTGCACGAAACCGTGTTGATTTGCTTCGAAATTTTCAATTTTGACAACTATAATGGCGGTTTTATGCCGCCATGTTGTAAAATTATTCCAACCACAATATTGAACGAAACAATAAAAATGGTGACGCGACTGAACGGGGTTTACGACACTGTTGCCAACATGAGATCAATTGTACAAAATGTATTGCGTCTAAGGTAAAAAGTGTAATTGAAACAATCTCAAATGACACTTAATAATTGTGGGATTGCGAAGAGTCCTTCATGAAGTAAGCTAATGAACAGGCTGTCATAAAGACAGTTGTTGGTACAGCTCCTAACATTAATAATAATAACGTTACTATAATCAGCATTGTTGCCAACACGAAGCTGTTATTTGAGCTAAAATCAATGCTGCAATTCCACCTCGTTATTTTTCTAGGAAGACTAGATTTTTATCGTTTAAAATAATTGGCAAGCCTGTTGACGTAATTTGCATTTGTTTTTAACTAAAATATTTAATGAGAAACTCGAGAGAAAATGCAAATAAAATAAAATAAATGAAGACATCGATGTAGAAAATTGCAGATAATGAGGAAATCAGACAAAAACATTTTTACAAACAATTTTTTTTAGTTGTAAATTGTTTAGGCATTTTTGTATGAAATACACAGGGTGACCCAGGTCTATAATATTGTTATGCTGTTTTTATTATGCGATAGATTGACTTAAAATCCACAAACTAAAAATATTTTTATCATGCACAGGGTGTTGTGAACAGGGTGGTGAACCAAAGTTATATTTTTTTAAATGCAACAGCCTATATATTTTTGCATAGTTGAAATCTACGCAAAAAAATAATGTAACTTTAGATAACTATTATGGGCCTATCTTTTTTTGTTTTGGAATTATTCAACTTTTCGTTATGAAAAAACCAATTTTTGAAAAATTACTGCAAAGTCGCCTATGAATATTTTTTTGGTAAATTTGCAACATAAAAATTCAGAATACCTTGTAGTTTTAGCAAATAGACGACTTTTAGTTAAAGCACCCAGATAATATAAAGAGTGTGCTAATACGCAAAAAGTTGAATAACTCATTTTTTTCAAATGAAATCCCCTGTATTTTTTTCTTGTAACCATAGCGTTTTTGATAAGCTTTCTGACGGTATGGGGTTTGCATAGCAAATTTAAAATATTTTTTGAGATAATTCAAAAAAATGATTTTGTTGCAAAAAAATTTGTCATCCCAGAATCTGATAAGTCAAATGGTAATTTATTTTTTAAATGTACTAATGTGACTAATTACATTAGTTATCTAATTATTACTTAAACTCATCAAGAATTAATAATAAATTAAATAAAAAAAGAAAAAAAATTGAACACTATAAGAAATACTTCAAATTTTCTATACAAACCGCATATCATTAGAAAGCTTATGAAAAATGTTACAGATACGTGTAAAGAAATACATGGTGTTCCATTTGGAAAAATCAACTTTTTGCGTTTTGGCTCACCCTGTACATTATCTGTATGTTTCAAGTAAAAGTCAACTATTGCGAAAAACTACAAGATATTTTAAGTTTAACTGTCGCAAGTTTTTCGGAAAATATTCATAGGTGACTTCGCAGTAATTTTTCAAAAATTGGTCTTTTTTATAACAAAAAGTTGATTCCGAAACGAAAAGAGATAGACCCATAATAGTTCATATAAAAATACATTATTTTTTTACGTAGAATTCAATTATGCAAAAATATATAGGGTGTACCATTTAAAAAAATGTAACTTTGGTTTACCATCCTATATAGAACACCCTGTGTACAATAAAAATATTTTTAGTTTGTGGACTTTAAGTCGATCTATCGGATAGTAAAAACGGCATAACAATATTTCAAATAAAAAAGTTATAGACCGATTATGCACCCCTGGGTCACCCTGTATTAGAAAAACCTCAAAAGAAGGTTGCATTTAAAAATATCATTGTAATAAGTCTATAAAACTGAAACATAATTTAAACATAGTTGGCTTCCAAGTAGTTTATTTAATAAAATTTTTAAATTCAACCGCCGATTTTTCGGAATCTTTTTTATCAAGCATGATTGATTACAAAATTTATAAATAAAAAAACAGGTTGAAAATTGCTTCTAAAGTTTATAACTGAAATTTTGGGATCTTTAACAAAAAAATATTAACCCGACAATCATTTTTCAAGGCATTATTTTTTTTCTCAAAATATGTCGTCCCTCATTTTTCTCGGTCGAAAAGGGCATACAAAAAAATAAATTAATATGTTCCATTAAAAAGCGAAATTGATTTCCCAAAGACTATTAGTTACGAGTCCTTGAACTGAGTGAATTTTCTCAAGTTTCAGCACAAAAACCGCCGCAGACATCGCAACAAAAAATTCCCTCGATTACTTTTTTGCGTCCGCTTTGAATAAATCATTTGTTGAATCGTTGGCAAGCCTGTCGTCCGATAAACGTCAATCGTGCCAACTTTATTAACGGTCATAAAAATATTATTATTGCCACTTTTAGTGTCAAACATAAATTCCTCCCAAAAGTCGTTAATAATCATCGGGCAATAAATCCGCTCAAAATGCACACACACGAGACAACAACAGGCCGATTAATCATAAAAGCATCGACAGAGATTGATTTGGAGGCAGCGAACCGATTTAATGGATTTTTAAACAAGAGATTACAAGTAGTGCAAAAATGAAGACAATCGACAGTTGGGGTTTTGCTGATACAGTAGTTGGCAATTGTGTTGCGACACAATGGGGGTTTTACCTTGTTGATAACGGAGCAGACGCCATTTTGTTCCTGCTCCTGGAGTTAATTGTAATTCGTGTGATGCGACACGTGTTATGAGAAATGTCAGAGGCGCATAAAATCAGTTGAAAAATTCGAACCGGTCGTAAATTCCCGAGATGAAATTTTAGGGCGCAATATTAATAATTTAATTAAACCGCGGAAAATTTAATACACCCTTGGACTGCTGGAATTGTGTTGTTCGGGTCGAGTTATTTGCGCTCGAAACGACAAATTCCGGTGATTGATGACACGGAAATCGCAACCGGATTATCAAAGCAACGTCCGAGTCACTTCCTCTCAATATTAACGACTTTAAGTCGCCGGTTGTGATGATAGAGACTTGATATGTACCGATTATCGATCGGTTACCTGTCGGAGGTGCCGACTGGAGGTGACTGAAACGGGCACATCCAATGAGAACCAACAATTGCACAAACAACGCCGTTAATTACAGCCACCGCAAAAGGGCTTCGCCCCCTCATCATTTTTTCCGTTAAGTTGCATTGTTTCAGCTTAAATTCCGACGCTTTGTAATATTTCATGTTTGCACTAGTGCTTAGAAATAATTGATTGCTTCTTGCGCGCATTCCAGCTTTTGTGCTTCTTCTTTGAAATCTCGGCTATTGTTTGTTGATTTCGCTTTTTCGTGACGGTTGGCAATATGAAATGCCTGTCACATGCAAACTGACAACTTATCTACCAAAATGCGAGATGCATTTACAATTCTACCAACTTATTATATCAATCATTTTTTCCAACACGAAAGAAATTACAACCTCTGATATTTATCAGAGTTTCGTGACCTCCATACTGGGAGATAACATTCCAGGGCGGAAGCGTGGAGCGGGGTTGGTAGCACTGGCGCGTCATTAATTTCACAGTTGTACCAACCGCCAAATTTGCCCCAGTGTTTATAGACCCAGAAATTGTTTCTTATTTAAATCAATCGACAAGAGATGAAAGTAATCATGTTTGGTTGTTTGCAGAACGTGTTCATGCACCAAAAAAAAACGCAAAAAATTGTTTACACTTTCAAAGAAAACTATTATTCATAGTACTTAGTAGCTTCTACCCCAGCTTCCCTTAATTTAATATTTGGTCAAAGTATCCAAAAATCCTGAAATAAAGTTGGCAACATTGAATTATAATATGTTGAAATTGTTATATTTTTGTCTCGATATGACTGAATCAATGCCAACTTAATTTCACACGAGTAAATTCTGTCTGAAGCCTCTTCAGAAAATGGCAACATTTTAGCCAAATTTTGTTTTTTTTTTTCTGGTTTTTTGTTTTGATCTCTTCTGATTCCTCCAAGATTTCGTTTGATTTGCTTTTATTTTTTCTCTAATTCTCCTGTTTTTCTATGATTTTCTCTGACATTCCAAGCACTTCTACTTTTGAAATTAATTTTGGTTTTTTTGCTTTACAATCAAAGAATTATACCCAATATAAAGATAAAGCATTCCTTTCAGAAGGTTATTCAGTATAATATGCTACTATTCAAAAACTAGGGGAAATATTCAAAGAAATAATGTACCTACACCTAAAAATTATTTTCAAAAATATTTTGAAAAAAAAATTATTAAGGCCCAAAAAATGACTGTCGGTTCACTATTTTTTTTTAGTTAAAGTCCCTTTACTAAGCTTTGTTTTCAGCAAAAATCAGGCGGAAAATTCGTCTGAAAATGATTCATCTATAAACGAACCAATGCTAAAATATTTGAGAAAATAAAAAAATCATTAAAGCTCGAAAAAAATTGGCACTTGGCCATCAAAGGCCCTTTTGGTATATTCTGCTTTCAGTAAAAATCCATAAAATCTATAAAATTTTACGCATAAGCAAATTGTTTAAAAATGAGCCAATGCCAAAATATTAAAAAAAAAAAACGAAAAAAAAACAAAAAAATTATTATGACCTAAGAAGTGATTCGCCTAAAAACGTGCCACAAATTTTAACAGAGCCAAAAAATTTATTAAGTACGGCTTTAGGAAGTTTTTTACAGCCAAAAGTCTGTAATAAAACTAATAAACTTTGTTTTCTTCTAAAAATGAAGAAAACTTTACCGGTGATTCGTTAAAAAACGTGTCATTTTCAAAATATTTTGAGAAAACCAAAACAAATTATTTAAGCCCTAAGAAGGAATTGTTGGATCATCATTTTTACAGTTCATAAAAAAATGTTTAAACATTTTTTTTTACCCAGTGTCGGTTACGTCTATTTTACAGTCGTAGTAAAAAATAAGAATTAATCTCGGTATTAACCAATCTTTAATGAACGACTTGATTTGCTATTGATTTCAAAACCGAAGGTTTTTAATAATAATATACCGGGTGTATCAAAAATACGTGTGTTAATTTTACCACATTCTAAAACTCAACAAGTTCAACAATATTTTATATACAGTGTGTTAGGAAATGGTTTAGCAAAATTTAAAGGGGAATAGAGAATGACGAGACAAATCGATTAAGCACAACTTATGTAAATCAAAAATGCATAGTTTTCCCAAAAAATCGTTCTGAAATTTTGAGAACCACTGAACAAGAATTATAAAAATTATCGTAAATTTTAATATTATTGATAAAACACCAAAGGTAAATTAACTTCTTGATCCACTACGTTATTTTCCTATTTCAATTTGTGATTCAATTTTACAAAAAAAAAACAAAAAATTTTTTTGTCAGGCCCGAAATTCGAACCTCCCATACAAATGAACACGTTAGCCACAATTTTGAAAAATTCTCAAATCGCCCATGCGCCACAATTTCCACTTAAAATTATTAAAAAAAATAACTGCAAATAAACTACTATAAGCCACACAGTGGCTCTCAACAGGTGGGGTAATAAGAATTTCTAAAGAAAGCACGGACTTTTTGGAAAAATAATACAAGGGTTTTTAACTCGTTTGAGACTATTGCTAACACCCTGTATAACAATTTCGCAAAACTCTTATTTATTAAATAAATTTTTTGCTCTCTTTTTTTGTGTAAACGAGCCGGTGTTTAACAATTCAATTTATTCATAGCAATAATTTTTATTGTTGTTTTAAAAAGTTCAAATTGTTCGTTTCAATGTGTTATCTTTTCCAAAATTTAAGTAAATTGTTGAAACTATTATTGAAAAATTATAAATAAAAAATGTTTTATTTGTTGAGCTCTGTTACCTGTTAATATTAACACACGTATTTCTGATACACCCTGTAGAGTTGTTTATCTTATTAGCTACAAAGGTGACACGTTTAGTCATAATGCCCGTTATTTTGTAAGATTTTTATTTAAAAAAAACTTGAATTTGTTACATTTTGTGTGGATATTTCCACTGGACCGAACAGAGTTTAGATCTGCGTGAACTAAAATAGCCTCATTTGTTTTCACTGAGATGTTACATTAAGCTTCTTTTCTATTTGTTCACTCAATAATAAAAAATTTGGCACCGAAACCCTGTAGTACTTTTTATTCGACACACTTGGCAGCCCTGAATTTTATTTCAAAAACACTCTAAATTTTATTACTATGGATGGACGTTCTTACTTTGATTTTTTACGATCACGTTCTGCAAATATCATTAACATTTTTCCGGTAAATATTTATTTTTCCTTTCGGCTGCCGAGTGGAGCATTTTTGCACCATCATTGCTTTGAGGAAAATAATGGATGGAAGTAATTTTCATATTTTCCGGATAAATAAAAGATCAAGTCGTTTGCCTGGCAACAGGGCCAGGTGTACCAACTCAGATTTGGACTCGGAAACAAGCTGTCATCCCGAAACAATGTAAAAATAAAGTCTCGTACATAATATTTCTATCTATCAGTGTACCAGCCGGAAATATGAGATAGTGTGTGAGTGCATATAGCATGAGGTAAATATTCCATGAAGCTTAAAACGTATCCGACAATTGCAATATTTCAAAAAGCACTCTCGCACCTTTCGCAAAATGTCCCCAAAAACCCACATTTCCAATTATTTGTTCGACGATTTTAATATCCGAGTCTGAGCATCCGTTATAAAAGAAATACTAAAGTGAAACGCGCGACCGGATCGACGGATATAACTCATGGAATAAATGTTGCATGAAACATAAAACGCTCGAAAAAAAATAAAACCCGGTCGTAGGCCAAGTAACATTTAAACAAGCTGTCAAAGCTTGAACGGTAAACTGTGTTCCGGTAAATCCGGGCAGCGAAATGAGCGATTCCGGGAACAACCAGTTGCGCTCCGGGTCCAGGTCGGTTTTTTCAAACATCCAACTTACATCGAGTCAAAGAGCGGCTTGGCAGCGCGGCATCGAGACCATGCGTGGGTTTCACGAGCGTCGTCTCAAAGCCCGGAATCACCGAAGCACCGGAGAGCACTGGCCTACTCAGCGCTGGTCCGGGCGTTGTACTCGCGCATGATCTACCTACTTCCTCCCGGAGCGACCGGAGTCACCTCTCAACATCCACCAGGAGACCATACATGAGTGCATTCTCGTGTAACAGCGGTCACTGCGAGCTTCCTTCCGGGTGGAACCAAATCAAACACTCGTCGCTATTTTGACGAGATCGCTGATCCGGGCGGCCCGGAAACTTTGTTTGTGGGTGCGTTAACCACACTTCAATTAACTGTATCATCGCTAATTGGTGTCGGGAAGACGGCCGGCTTTGAAAAAATCAATAGCAGCTTTATGTTTTTTAATCTTAGAATAAGTTCAGTCAAAATGGGAAATAAAGTTAAGAGTGGTCGCCCCTTATCCGCCTCGATTTATAGTCGAAACATAACTTTAAAAAAGTTTCGGAAGTTTTATTAAGATAAATCGTTGCCTACAGCCAGTAATAAATCTACTGATGTGGGTTTACACTCAAAAGTGCAAAATGCAACTGCTTGCAAGTCTATTCAATCTATTGTTATTACAAGTAGTTTATAATGCTGGGTTATGTAATAGTGTAATTATGATTAAGCTTGAAAAAGATATAATGACGTGAAAAAACGGAAAATTGGAGGTCACAAGTACGCGACAAGGAAAAATTTTATATTTGTTAGAACTGCACATTTTGTTCTGGTAATAGTGTAATAAATCAAGTAATTGTTTTTAAATTTAAAATTTTGCGCTCAATTTTTGCGTATTGTTATAGAAGTAGGTATTTCTAACTTAAATACTGTAAAACCTCTCAACAACGGACACCGATGGGGAATCTTTAACTGTCCGTTGTGAAGAGGTGTCCGCTAATGGGAGATGGGCAATTTCAATATAATTTTTTTTCTTAAATAAACAAATGAGTGTGACTGTGACATAGAAATGTGGCAAATTGACCACAGAGATAAACAGAATTTTTAATAAAAAATCGCCAATTTTAAACACACTCACAGATATTTAATTCTGGATCTTCGGTATACAATTTTTTGCCTCTTTCGTTAATTTTGTTTTTTACATCACCAATCTTTCGGTCTGTCCGTTGAAAGGAGTAAATTTATACAACGTTACGCTAATTGGAAATTTTTTTATCCGCGTTCGCCATAGAGAAAGAATTTTTTTTACATTATTTTTCAATGCATTTGTTGCGTTCCTACAAAAATGTCCGTTGTGAAGAGGTGTCCGTTATGCGGAGGAGTCCATTAAGAAAGGTTTAACTGTAAATCAGGGTCCATCAAATATTCGCTACTTCTGGCTGTATCTGATTGTTACGCACATAATTTTTTTTTTGGAAATTTTTTAATCAAAATAACATAAATTAAAAAAAAACTTCAAAGTTATGGACATGCATGAAGAGCAGTGTCAATGTAAAAGTCATTATTATAACAAAATTATTAAGTGAAATAATTTTCACAAAACATCTTTTCCCAAGAACGACGAATTTGCTGAATAAAATTCTATGACCATTTCGAGAATATTTGTTTAAATACTTTCTGAAAGTTGTGAGTTAATGAGTTACCATTTTATTTTTATTTCGTTAAACATATAAACAGGTTTTTTCTCGAAAAAAATATAAAAACAAATTAGTACTATGTCTGGTTATGAAATCTACAAGTGCAGTTAGGGATAATAAGTATACAAGGTAAGTTATCTAAAATATATATAAAATTATTAATTCTTAATTCTTTCTAAAATAAGCGATGTTTAATTGTACATTTTTGCAAAAAATACGTCAATGAAATGTCGCTAATTCAAAAACAAATAATTATCTCAATAAAAATTAAAAACTCAAATAAACATAATTTTGGAGCAAGCAACAATCGTCTTTTTGCTTAAACAACATCTAAGCATCGATTGTTTTAGAGTGACTTTACAGAAATGAAAAATTTTGATTAAAAAGTAATTTAATATGTAATTTATAAATTATTATTTTTTGTTTAACGTTGTCAGAGGCCATCGACTGAGGCTATTAGCCTATTATAAATTATTCATTCATTAAATTATTACATATTTATAATGTTAATTTTAATATTTCTAATTAATAATTATTTATTATGTATAAGTAAGAAATTGTACAAAACAAAAATACTTCACATGCAAAGAGAAAAAAGAAAGCATTTATCTGCGATTTCGCAGATTTTTTAATGGTATTGTTAGCTTTGGTGATACACAGGGTGTCTTAATTTTAACAGGTAACAACAAATAAAACAGTTTTTTTAAACTATTTGCGTTGTGATGGAAACAGACAATTTAAACAATTTAAAACTACAATTATTATTATTGCTGTGAATACAAAGTAATTATTAAACACTGACCGGCTCGTTTGCACAAAAAAAACGGAGGAAAACAGTAAAAATTATAAATAAAAATTTCGCAAAATGTTATATAGAAAAGTTGTTGTATTTTATGAGTTTTATTCCGTGTGACCGTGTTAAAATTAACACACGTATTTCTGATACACTCTGTGTGTGTATTACTAAACAAAATTGTAAAAAACTATTTTTTACAAAACAAATCAAATAAAACAGATTCTCACTGAGTGTATCATTCTAAATATTGTAAAAAAATATTAAATTTTGAAATGTATTTTTTTTAATATAAATAAAGAGATTTCTCCACAAACCTCAAAGATGTGTTATCATTTTATTGCCATAATCACCTCTCTATAAATTGTTCACATTTATAGTGCTTCAAATAAACAGCTAAAAATAACAGAACTAACTCTTTATTTCAAAGGGGCCTAAAATTTAGAAAAATTAGACAACCACATGCCAAAATTTTGCGCCAGAATTCGAATTTTTCGAAAATAAATATTTTGCAACTAATTTTACACAGGTAGATTTAAGTTGCCAAACTGCATATGTATTTTTATACACCCGTACGGCAAAAAAAACTTTCTGGTATGCAGTGGCTCAAAAATTTTAAAAATTTTAGCTGTTATCAAAAAAATGAACGAACTCTTGCGTCATTTCATAAAAATCTCCGAGAAAATGGCTCAAGATAAACAGAAAAAAATCGGATTGGGTTATTGTTAAGTTATTTTAGTTGATCCTGTAAATCAAATGTCTCGGACCATCTCTTGTTTAATGATAAAGGACATTCAACTGAGTTAAAAGTTCCACAAAAAATTGTTTACACCTTATTTTTTCACCTGAGATCATATTTTTCGTACCTATTTAGTTAGCAAAACATTAAACACACCTAAACAAATTTTGTTAACAAACTAGCAAATTTAACGTTAAATTAAATCTGAATGAAACAAAAGAACAGTTGCTAAGGAAAAAAATTAGTTGTTTGCAAAAGAATCCAAACTTATTTTTGCCCAACACCCTGTAGAAAAAACATTTTTTTCATATTTTTAATCACGATTGCTCGTAAAGTATGCATAAATAAATGATCCTTATCATTATTGCACTGCTTATCTAAACCTAGTAAAGTGAGCGGATTAAACAATTCATTAATAAACAAAATACCAATTTCTCAATCATGAAACTAAATTAGCGAGAAAACAAAATTCCACTTCACATACTTACACCTTGAACAATATTTTAATATTTTTCCAGCAATGTTGGTAACTTTTGGAAAATTCGCAGTGGCTATCACTAAGTACATATCATTCACGTTTATGGTCCCTTATTAATTTTACAACAAAAGAAATGTTTATCCACTAACTTGATACCTGGTAGTGGTTAAACCGACTCCGGGTGTTCCACAAGGCCCAGTTTCAGGGCCCGTGCTATTTCAATAAATCAGCCAACTGCGACCAGTTGAAGGTAAACCAAAACTGAACCAATTGTGGTCGTTATTTATCGTCTCATTAACCAGAAATGGACGAAACGACGAAAAACAGGGGCAAATGGGGCAACAGCATCGAGTTCCTAATGTCCTGCATTGCCATGAACGTGGGCTTGGGCAACATTTGGCGTTTCCCCTTCGTGGCGTACGAAAACGGCGGTGGCGCCTTCCTCATCCCCTACATCTCCGTCCTAATCCTCCTCGGCCGCCCCATGTACTACCTGGAAATGTGCCTCGGCCAGTTCAGCAGCCGAGGCAACGTCGAAATGTTCGAGTCCATAGCCCAGGTGTTGAAAGGGGTCGGTTTTGGGCAACTAATCGGGACGTTTTCCGTGGCCACCTACTACTGCTCCCTGATGGCCTTGACCCTGTACTACTTGATCCATTCGTTCCGGCCCGACCTGCCCTGGTCGCAGTGCGACCCCAACTGGGGTCGGGACACGTGGCTGGGCAACAATACGTGCATTCCGAGCAAGAGCACGGAAGTGGGGGTCGAGAATTCGGTCAGCTCGGCTGAAGCCTGGTTCAGGATCGAGGTGTTGAGGGAAGCCACGGATTTGTCGCATGGGATAGGGTACCCCAATTGGGAGTTGACGCTCTGTTTGCTGTGCTCGTGGATTATCACGTTTTGTATTTGCGCCAAAGGGGTGCAAAGCTCGGGAAAAGCGGCGTATTTTCTTGCGATTTTTCCATTTATTATACTTTTCGCGCTTTTGATTCGGTCGGTTACGCTGGAGGGGGCTGGACAAGGGATTTTGTATTTTGTCAAGCCCAACTGGGAAAAGTTACTAAGTGCACAGGTAAGCGAACCTTAAAGCTACTTCCATAATTATTGTTATACAAAGTGACTTGAGAAAAGTACTGTATCTCAAAAACTAATAATCACAGGACAATAATGATTCAAAGTCTGTAATTAAATTTACTATTCTTCTCTCTGCGCATGTGAATTTTTTTCATAATTTTTCTACAAGTCTATATAAAACATAAAAATGAAAATAGTATATTAAAGTATAAATGGATATTAAGGTCTTTAGAACACGACGACGTAGTCGGAGTGCTCGAAATAGACCAATATTTTAAAGACCAGTTATCCACGAATACATTACATAATTTTATGTAATGTAATGTCGTGAGATCAATATACCTTTTGTTGTCATGGAATTGATTGTTATTATAATAAAATATTATATTATAATATATTATATAAAATATATTATATATTTTATTAAATTATAATGATAACCGCTGTTGCGTGCTTTAAATATGCAAAATAGATAACCAATAGAAAAATTATTTTTTATCTCTTTATTATTACGCATGATTATTATAAATCTAATACTTCTAAATCGAATTTTATAATAACAAAAATTATGTATCACATAAATTTCTTTATAATCGACTTTTTATTATAAACCGTTAACTTTACTTAAAACTATAAATATGAATTTAATGACTGCGATAATAATTTATAACAAAACATTAAAAATTATTTAAAAAAATCTAACAAGTTGCATTTGCAGTTTTTTCCTTTTTATATATTTTTTATTTTAAAGCTATAACAAACAAAAATGTGCTATAATTGCTTCTGACGATATTGTGACTAATTCCCGCCGAATCGTCTTTTATCTATGTGTAATATATCTACTAATATATCTTAATGACACCTTTCTTCAGGTTTATCCATATTGCGGTAAGATTTTCGGAAAAAATCAAAATGAGAGTTAAAAAAATATGTGATCTTTATAAGAAAAAATTCTCAAATGATTTCATTAACTGAAATTGTTTTTACATGTCTACGTACAGATACGATTCAGATAAATTATAGAAAGCTCTGTTAAATTTTAATTCTTTGTTAAAAGTTAACAACGCGAATGGACCAAACAAATTGCTTTAATTTGTTCATGTGATCAATTAATCACGCATTTAATTGCGGAATAAATGGATGACACTTCTTTAATATATAATATATAATATATAATATATAATATATAATATATAATATATAATATATAATATATAATATATAATATATAATACATAATATATAATATATAGTCGCGGATACGCCTTTGAGAGGGGATAGTAGTGGCCTTATTAACTGCTAAAAAATAATACAAAAAAATCATTGATTTTTATTTAAGATGTAGCAGCTCGTAAAAGTTGCAAAAGATGCATACTTTAATGTGGAATTGTAGAAAAATCAGACCTGCTAACATTGTCTTTAATGATTTATTTTACTGTTTACTTAATTGATTATGTAATTTTTCAAAAAGAATTGCAGGTAAACATTTCCTTTGCTTTTTAAAATGAATTAAAATCACCAGTTTAAAAGTGCATCAACATTTGGCAACCTTTAGTAATAATGCTTTTGGTTAATATTTTTCTAAATGTATCAAAATAGGTGTACTTGTACGGTGTTGCCATTTTTTGTTTTTTATTTCAGCGAAATAAAGGGTTTTATAATTTTTTTATAGAAAATGGGGTTCTGTATAGCTCTATCTAGCTGCTCTTAAGAGTTATATATTTATTATATAATATATAATGTATAATATATAATATATAATATATAATATATAATATATAATATATAATATATAATATATAATATATAATATATAATATATAATATATAATATAATATAAAATATATAATATATAATATATAAAAAATTAAAAAAATCATAAAGGAAGTTATACACAATATCAAAAACTGGAAGCACAGAAAAAAATAGTATACTCATTTAGTAGCAAATGCTGATTTTTGTGTCATTAATTTTTGAGATTTAGCAAAAAGTTCTGTATTTTGAGCAAAAAACTCACTTATTTAAAAAACTTCCTTTAAATAGAAGCCGAAAATAACATTTCAGGTATGGTATGCAGCCGTCACTCAATGTTTCTTTTCCTTGAACATCGGTTTCGGTTCGGTTACAATGTACGCATCTTATAACAGCTTCGATCACAATGTTTACAGGTACCTACGTTCGTAACAATTTAGGGATTTCACTCATTTGGGGTTTTTAGAGACGCAATGGTGGTCACAACTCTTGACACTTTCACTTCATTTCTATCCGGTTTGATAATTTTCGGGATTTTAGGAAATTTAGCTTACAAGATGAACGTAGAAGTGTCAGATGTTGTAAAATCTGGTGGAACAGGTTTAGCTTTTATCTCATACCCTGAAGCTATAGCTCATTTTGATATTGTACCATGGGTAAGTGGCACCAACCCCATGAAAAAAAAATCCCCAAAATTTGAATTCCAGTTATTTGCTATTTTGTTTTTCTTCATGTTGTTTGTACTGGGCGTTGGAAGTTTAATAGCGTTAAAAGGGTGCGCTTTTACGGTGATTTTGGACGCTTTTCCCCATTTGAAAACATGGCATGTGTCATTTGGAACGGCTTTGGTTGGCTTTCTGGTCGGTTTAGTCTACATCACCCCGGTGAGTCAGTTTTAGGAAAAGATAACGCTTAAATAAAGTAGGCTGTGATGTTTCATTTATTCGAAAACAAGCGGGAAATGTAACTTTTTTGCAGGGTGGCCAATTTATTTTCACAATGGTGGATTTTTTCGGCGGTACTTTCATTTTCTACGTCCTGACCATAATCGAAGTCCTTTCGGTGATGTGGTGGTACGGTAATGTCCCCAAATCGTGTATTAATCCATTACCAACCGTGTAAAATTAAAGGATTGGAAAATATCTGCCTCGACATTGAGTTTATGTCAAAAAGACGTCCAGGGCCGTACTGGCGAATTTGCTGGGCCGTCATAATCCCAATCGTCCTTATCACCGTTTTCGTGTATTTTATCGCAACGTTAGAAGAGTTAAAATACGAGGACCAGTCATACCCAGGCTACATCATTGGTAATCTGGGGGATTTTTGAGTTTTTTAGTGACTTTGTGTTTGCAGTGTGGGGGTGGGCCTTGTTTGGCGTGGGTGTGATGCAGCCTTTGATTTGGTGGGGGATTGAAATCGGGAAGAATTACAAAAGGGAAGGCGTTTCCAAGGTTTGTTTATGCATTTGTTGAAACTAGTTCACTAGTGTCGGTGTCACAGACTAATCTCTCCGTAAATAAACGTCACCTCAAGCACAGTCGCTTAAAATTTATGATTCTCTCGTATTTCCTCACGAGACGATTAAATTTGCATACATGTCGAGATGCATCCATTTATTTATTATTAACCGCAAATCGGGTGATTCCCACTGTGTCGGGGTAATCCCCGCAATGACAGTTGGCAACACTGGTGTCCGTGTTGATCGCTTACATAATAATAAAACGGTCGAAGGCCAACACAGTCCGTTCAATTTAATTAAAAATTTTATTACCCATTTTTAACTCCAGTGGCGTACAATAAATCATATAATTATCACGAAAACATGCCTAATCATTGTCTTGCAAAGATTAGGGGCTTGATAACGCTCTTATTAATTCTTAATTGCACTGTAGGCAATACTGCGGACGTTCAAGCATGAAAATTGGGGCCCCAAAGAAGAGGAGTTTTACAACAACTGGGTGGAATTCAAGCGGGAAAGGCGGCAAAAAACGGCCACGGGCCGGCACTGGTTCAAGCACAAATTATGCGTGCTTGTAGGAAAGTAGGCTAGGGATTGAAAATGAATGTCAAATGAAGCAGAGAAAAGTAATTTGTGACGCCTGTGTGGTTATTAGAATGAAAGCATTGTTATTGTTTGTTTGTTTTTTTTTTAAATAAAGTGGTCAAGAATCCAGTCTTTTTGGACGACTTTTGAGGCCGTTCCTGTCAATTAATTACACGAACTTGATTTCAATATCTTAGCCTCAAACCTGACATTTTATTCCGGAAATGAGGGGAGCGCAAATTTCTTTCATAACTGTCAACAAGGCCACTTGAAGGTTTTTGGGTTCACTAAACTGAAATTGCACAGCAAAGGTCCCAAAGTGGGTCTTTGCGGAAATCGTCGCGGCCTTGAATGTAGGGATAAGTTCCCAAATCCCCGAGATTATTAAAAGTGACGCACAAGCAAGGTTTATTGAAGGAGTTTACAATGAAATTGGAAATGCGGCCCCACCACTTGGTGTATCTTAATTTGCCATGGTGTAAAATATACCTGTGGTTGCAAATTCAGTTGTTACTGATGTGTGTCAGATAAAACACCTACAGAATGAGTGATAACAATAAGGTAGGACCTGACCACTGACCGGAAATACTCTTTTTTTTTCGGGGAAAAAATCAATTTCTCCCGACTTTTCTAATTACGAATTGTTTGCAAAAGCAATTCGCAATCCTCTCAAAATTTCGAAAGTGCATCTAATGAATTTGACACGCTCTTAATAAATTTGCGCAATGTATCTACAGAGTGTTAACGAATTTGCAGAAAATGGGTTTGGACAATCCGGCTTTCGAGTCCGGTAATGAGGTCTTTACGAAGACCAATGGAACGGTTGAAGACCCGGTAAGTACCAGTTTTAATCCCTGCTTGCGAAAGAATTTTTTCAATGAGGCGAGACGTTGAACAATGACGTTTTATTACTTGGATTATTCAATTATAAATAATTCCGCGATAAGATTAAGCCGTCTGTGTTTTACAACACGTGCTAAATTGCAAAATCATATTTGAAAAATATTTTTTCGAGTTTTATAGCCACAGGAATTTTTCTGATCGCGTCCGGTAGATAGTGCAATTTTTATTGGTAATCCTGTCTACGGATACCTAAGTTAGGATATGAAACGACGTACAAATAAAACGTTCTTGGCAAAGTGGCCAGACAGTGCAGTTGTTCCATTACCGTCTAATAAGTTTTCAGAGCAAAGAATTTGAAAAAAAAACACAGTAAACAAAAAAATACAGGCAGACAATAGTAAGAGATAAACATAATGCAAAAATTTTATCGTAAACTATATTCTTAAAAGTTTCAAACTTTTACGAATTTTCACTCAGCTCCAAATTTTTCAAAACGCTGCGAATACGGTTACAGATACAAGAAAAATGTTAAGAAGAAAGTTGTAGAGAATTAAATTTCCTACAAAAAAGTCCGCAAGACTATGTCCCTGTCTTCAAGTATTTAGGCCCCAAAGTCGTTCAAAGACACTCAAGCGACGGATTTGCTTCATTTTTCCAGTGGTCAAGTATTGAAAAGTTAATTTATACCTAAACCATTGAAGATAGAAAAATGATGTCACAAACTTTTTTGTTGAAAATTTAATTCTCTACAACTTTGTCTCTTACACTTTTTTTGTATCTTCAACCGTATTCGCAGCGTTCGCAAAAATATAAGGTGGCACGCAAATAAGTCTTTGCACATCGTCACATATTTATCAAAACGCTGGGAATACGGTTGAAGATACAAAAAAAGTGTAAGGAACAAAGTTGTAGAGAATTAAATTTCCTATAAAAAAGTTGCAACAACATGTTTCTACCTTCTACAGTTTAGGTATAAATTAACTTTCTGCAACTTGACCATTCGTAAAATGAAACAAATTCGTTATTTCAGAGTCTTTGAACGTCTTTGGGGCCTAAACCATTTACGATAGAGATATGGTCTTGAGGGACTTTTTTACAGCAAATTTAATTCTCTACAAATTTTTCCCTAACACTTTTCTTGTATCTTTAACCGTATTCGTGGCATTTTGAAAAATAAGGGACGAAGGGCAAATTTTAAATCTTAAATAAATTTTTTCTCATGTTTCTCATAAAAATTTTAGTTGTCAGTGTTTCTCAGTCTGTTAAGACTGCAAAGCTCAACATTTTTGCTTTTTTTCCAAATAATTAGTGAATTGGTTGGATTTAAATTAATTTAAAAAGATTTGGCACCAAGATGACGTAACGCTCGAGGCGTCTTTATTTATACTCTGCCGTACTATTTTTTGTCCTGCAATTTTGTATCTCGTTTCGTCTCCTAACTTATAGTCCTCCGTATTCCTGTTGTCAAAGTGTTGCCATATTGGTATGAACTACTGGTTATTTAATAATTATTTGGTTGGCAACGTAAAGTGAAGTCATAAATTCCCATATTCCTGTCTAACTATAATTTTTATGTTCAGTGGCGTTCTTCTGTATCATCGTCTTTAGTTTTTATTTTTTTTGGTACAACTGAGCTTTGCGCGATTTCGTCCTGCAAATAGCGTTATTTAGGGATTTCCCCCATTTTGTGCTATTTTAGGAAAACAAGGGCGACGAGCGCGAAAGGGCGCAATGGGGCAACGGGCTCGAGTTCCTCATGTCTTGTGTGGCAATGTCAGTGGGTTTGGGCAACATTTGGCGATTTCCCTTCACAGCGTACGAAAATGGCGGAGGCGCTTTCCTCATCCCTTACATAATAATCCTCACATTAATCGGACGCCCTTTATACTACATGGAAATGTCCCTCGGACAGTTTTCCAACCGTGGCAACATCAGATTTTTCAAATCGCTAAGTCCCTACCTTAAAGGTTGGCAACCCCTCTGAACTTTTTTAGTGCCCAGTCTAGCCAATTAATTTCCAGGAGTCGGGTATGCACAAGTGATCGGAGCTGGTTTTGTGGCAACTTATTACTGTTGCCTTATGGCAATAACGTTATTTTATTTGGTCAATTCATTCACCGGGGATTTACCCTGGAGTACGTGTAAAGAGGAATGGTTGGCAGACCTGGACAAGGAGCACAAACAATGCGTCGATGCTATTGCCACCACTAGTAACAATACGAAAGCGAATTATACTGCAGTGAGCTCGTCCGAAGTGTATTTCACGTAAGTGCGACCAAATGTGTAAAATCAAAATCACCAGACACTTTAGAAAAGAAGTTTTGAAAGAAATCACGGACATTAGCGACGGTATTGGCACGCCTGAGTGGCGTTTAACCCTCTGTTTGCTCGCCTCCTGGATTATCACATTCCTCGTATCAGTCAAAGGGGTCCAGAGCTCGGGGAAAGCCTCATATTTCCTCGCCCTCTTCCCTTACGTCATTATGATAACTCTATTAATTCGAGCCGCCACGCTAGAGGGCGCCGCTGACGGAATGTACTATTTTATCAAAACTGATTGGGCGAAACTCGCCGAAGCTGACGTAATTAATTAATTACAATTAATTAACCCTAATTAGCAAATTCCAGGTGTGGTACGCCGCAGTCACTCAGTGTTTTTTCTCACTGAATGTTGGTTTCGGCTCAATTATCATGTTCGCATCTTATAATAATTTCGAACATAATATAAACAGGGATGCGCTCATTGTTACCACCCTTGACACGTTCACGTCCCTGCTGTCGGGAGCCACAATTTTCGGTTTTTTAGGCAACCTGGCACACAATATGGGGGTAACCCCCGATTTGGTTATAAAGTCGGGGGGCACAGGCCTTGCGTTTATTTCCTACCCTGACGCTATTGCCAAAATGGAGGCCGTGCCGTGGCTTTTCGCCATACTTTTCTTTTTCATGTTGTTTGTTTTGGGGGTTGGTAGTCTTGTGGCACTCCATGGGACTGTAAATACAGTGGTGCAGGACCTTTTCCCCAAACTGAAAAGTTGGCAAGTGTCGGCATACACGGCCAGTGGTGGTTTTCTGATTGGTTTAATGTACGTCACTCCGGTGGGTATTGTTTTTCTAGGGGATTTCCGTTTGTGATTGACTAATTAATTGACAGGGTGGCCAATTTATGTTGAATCTGGTGGATCACTACGCTGGGACTTTTCTCATTTTTGTGTTTGCGGTGCTGGAAGTGGCCGCAGTGGCGTGGGTTTACGGACTTGAGAACTTCTGTCTGGACTTGGAGTTTATGTCGAAGAAAAAAGTCAGTGTTTACTGGAGAATGACATGGGGGCTGATAACCCCAGCGCTTTTGTTCATAATTTTTGTTTACTTTTGCGTGCGAAACGAAAGATTATCGTACGCTTCGTATCCTTACCCGGATGGAGTGTTAGGTTGGTAGGACTGTTTCAAGTTCGGGGAATTACCGAAATTTTTTGCAGCGTTCGGTTGGGCTATTTTGGGCGTTTCGGTGGCTCAATTCATCATGTGGATAGTTTACTACATTTACAAGAACCGTGATTATGGATTCCCTGAAGTAAGTTTGGCGATTTTTCGTGTTGTGTTGGCTAAGTTGTTATTTTTCAGATGGTAAATAAGACCTTCGGGCATGAAAACTGGGGTCCCGTTGGTCAGACCCGCCGCGAAAATTGGAAAAAATTCAAAGAGGACGCTTTACAAAAGCGCCGAAATCAAAATAAGTCCTTCTCCCGGAAATATTTGGATGCTCTCATCGGTCGCCAATAACGTTTTTATTAAAGTTCCTCACAAATAAATTTCGTATTTTGTGACAGAGTTTGATGTTCTCAAACGCGAGTTATTGTACTGTGATATTACGCAATATACATTTTTATTTTATCAGATAATGACTACATTACACGCTAGTCGTAAAATGTTATAGCTTTTTACAAGCTATATGATGTATTTAATTGATAAGAATAAAACTAAACCAGGCAAAAACGCGGTTTTTTTCCCTAATACCTTGAGCTATTGTTCCTCATTATTTAAAAATGAATAAGCGACTAACAATTTAATAAGAAGCAAACAACGGGTAATTTAGTGAAAGTTGAGTGGGAATTCCCCAAAAAACTGTGCTTTTTATTGCCCTAGTTAGAATCGGAAATCCCCTACGGAAAGGACCAATCAAACGCCTTCTTGTTACGTAAATGTCAAAACAATTTGTCAGTTATTACTTCACTCGAAAGTTTTGCACAAAGTGGTTGCATCATCAGTATTCATCAAAGGAAAGCTGTAATTAGAATACGGCATTTTTGTCAACATACGATTTAAATTCGATTAGTGTTATTCTGAGCGCTCAAGGTGTAATTAACTAATTAAACCATTTTTTTAAATTAAATTTGTTACATTTTATTTACAAAATACATTTCTTAATCACTGTGTTTTTTGTTATTCTGAATATTATCAAAAGAATGATTAATTATTAACATTCTTACATGCTTACAGCAGTTTCATTTCCTTTTCGTCCATTTCCTAGTCGAATTCTGGTGGAATTCACTAGTGTAAGTCGTTCTTTGAACAATTTTGCCTGTCTAGAGAGCAACTTACACCAGTAGAATTTTAGAAATTTACACTAGGGAGTGGACGCTAAGAAACTGAACGGCTTTTATATATAATATGAAATTAAATCACCGAGAAACATTTAACCGCATAAATCTTAAACCTTATTCATTTGGAATTTAATAGTTAAACAAAATATCATTGTTAAATTAAAAAAAAATGCCCTTTGTACTTCTCTTTTTATCTCCTGCAAAAATAGTGTAGATACGAATTTTGAAAAATGTCCTTATATAAAATTTTGTTTTTGTACTCATAGCATTTAAATAGCTATTTCTTTCTCGCACTGCGGTGTTTTTTTAATTTGAATATTAAATTATTATTACTTTTTAATTTTTTTTGAGATTCGCTACAAAAAATATTGTACTTGACTTATTTAAAAAGCAATTTCCCACAGTCGCACTTCATGCAGCACTCGCTACGCTCGTGCAGCAAACATAGCGCACTTTCCAAAGTTTATTACCACTACAACTATTACAAATTGACAGCAAAACACGTTAGCATTTCCATAAATTATACGTTCTCAAAAAATTAACAATGTAACAATGCATCCGAAGAAACTTTTTGTTCACACGTTTGCAGCATTTAGTTACCTAAACAGATTATTTTGTTAATGATAATAATTTATCCATATTCTTACACAATACCCTTTAATTTTAATTAGTTTGTCATTTGCTATTGTCAACGGAAGTGACCTATTGATGTGAGCATACGTACGAAAAACATGAGGAATTTTATAAAAAAAAATTAATTTGAAATATATTTTTATAAAAAATGGTGCTTCGCATTTAATTAGAGCTAAATTTAAACTTACGAAAAAAAAACAATAATTTATTAGGGTGAGTTGGGGGATCAAGGTAAAATGAAACCACTTCTTCACTATAATAGTATTACTTTATTTATAAAATATATTTTTCAATAGAGGACACATTGTATCAAATACTGTACATTTTTTGTAAATATTTCGAAATATTGCATAAGCGTATATTAACAGTACTTCCAACTTAACCTAACTAATCAAACCTCATCTCCCGTCCTCCTCCACAACACCCAACGCCTCCAACTCCCTCAAAACCCTCGTCAAGTACCCCGAATCGGGGTAACTATGCGCACTATTACTCGGCCCAATTTCGGTTTTATGCGGTATATTCCACGCGACCACATCCTCGCAACCTGTTGTGTTGGACCTACTGATCGTAAAAATCAACTTCCGCTGCCATGCGATATTCAATAACCGTAAAACTTTCTGTCCTTTGGGACAATCGGGCAGATAGGCCACGCGGGGGAACCCCACAGCGTAGTACTCCTTCCCTGGGTGGGGGTGGTCCGGCCCTTGAATCCCCGACTGAATACTGAACAAAAAATCAAATTGCCCCGCGTTTTTATTAGTTCCCCAAATCGACCACCAGGTGGCGCATACTCACTTATAAACGATTTGAATCGTGCGGTAGTTCTGGAAGCCGGGGAGTCGCTTATCGACGAAGCCCCACTCCATGATGCCGGGGGGCTGATTCCCGTGCTTCTCCCCGTAGACGCAGCCACAAATCGCACAATCAATATGCAAATGTGCCCCATTTTCCTGTTGTTCGGTCAGGGAGTAGTTAAGACAGTCGAGGTGCAACACGTGGTTGCAGGGCAACGCCACCACGACTAACGTGGGGCGCAGGGGCTGCCGGCACGTGGGGCAGGGCTGTCTGGGGGCCCACTCGCACGGTTGGGACACCCGCACGTATTTCGAGATTATTGCACTAGCCGGGTCCAAACCTAGGATTTTTAAATGTGACACGATGCTAGGGGAAAGTGTGACAGTGTTACCAACTATCGAGAGTAGGTCGTGATCGATATTGTCGTCCTCGCTGCTACATTGCAGCAAATCAGTGGTGGAAACTGTAGTTTGGCTTTCACGGCTCTCTTGACTTAAATAGGTCGAAACAGTGTCAAGACTCGGCCTTCGGCCTGATTTTGTACTACTGCTGTCCGCGTCCAAAAGTGATTCTTTATGAGTACGGTTTTCAGAATTCGAGGTGAAATTATTACTACTCGATTTATTGCCTAAAGTGAGTCGTTTAGTAAGAGAAAATTACAGGAACCTGTAATAACTTACTAAATATATTTAAATTATTTAATATTGCTCTAGCTAGGTTGGTAGTACTGGTCTCATTCCCGTTCTTTGGCTTGTGTGATCGTTTTTTATTGGCACTTCGTTTCGTTTCGACGACGTTTAAGGCGGCACTACTACCAATTGTTTTTTGTACTGGTTGTGTGACATTTTTGGCACTTTTTGCAATTTCGCGTCGACCGGTCACAGACGTCATTTCTTCTAACTTAACCTTAACTAACGGATATGGCGCTTGTTTGACACGTCTGACACTTCGAACATGGCCGTTGGTCAGCCATCTTTGTGTCAAGTTACTAAAATTAATCAAATACGGAAAACCTAAGTGAGTTTTACTCATGTCGATGTTTTGGTCCCCCTATAACCACCAAAGGAAAAAAACTGTAATACAAGTGCAAGGCTTAAAGTTCTAGGGCTGGCGTTATGCAACGAGCGTATGCGAGTTGCATACCAAGACACCCGAAAACTTTAAGCGTTTTCGTATGAGTGTTATTCAATTTTTTTTTGTTGAAACATTTTAATTTAAAACACGTTGCTATGAAAAGTGTGCTTTAAAATAGTGAAAACACATTGCTATCGGAAACGTGTTTTAAAAAAGTGTTTATAATCAAGGATTCAGATATTAAGAAGAAGGCTTAAAATGTTACCAACAAAAAAATAAAATAAAAGACACCATACATTAGCCCAAGCCTCCTCGATAAGGCACTGAATGTCCATATCAAAGGGGTGCCAATCGGTGCCATTTTCCGGATCGACACATTCCCACTTGGCCCCTTTTCCGGCCGGAGACGAAGGCGGGTAACACTTGCGACGCACTTTGACAACCTCATCTAACAATTTTATTTTTTTTTTGACTATTTTTTTTATATTTTTTTATACCTGTCTCCTCTTGTACTTGTGTCAAAGTGCGCAAATTGACATAAAAGTTGAACAAGGTCGGGTCGGCGTCAGATAAAAGCACGCGAGTCAGTTGTTTGGCATTTGCTCGCTCTAAATGCTGGGTCACCGCAGGGCTGTAGGGCTTCCAATAGCCGGGTCTAGTCTCATATTCCCATACGACCACAGCGTGGCCCGACATTTTGGCCGAAAATCGGCAAAATCATCTGTTTTGGACGCTTCCAAGTCTGTTAAAACTGGCTTTGAGTGAATTATGAATGATTTAATAAGCACAAAACCGCGTTTTGAATTGAAAAAGCAAATTTAATTTGTAACGTATGCAACCAACAATTCACATCCGTGCCACTTTGCCTCGCATTAATTATGCACCGTTGTGTACATTTGCATTATTAATCCGCATGCGAGTTGTTAATTACACTTTTTAATAACAATGACTCTCTTAATTTCCTCAATTTAAATTAAAACGCACACAATAAAACAATTAAATTATAATTTATCCCACTAACAAGCTGTCATTCTCGTCCGTAATCACAGCCAACTAGTGGAAAATGATTTAATGCCGAAATCTCCTCCAGTTATTAATTAAAAGTCAGAGAAATAATTTTCCGTCTGGATGGAGTAGCATTTCATTCATTTTTACCAAATTTTGGCTTAAAAACTACCGAGACTCACCAATCATTTAATTAACATCATGACCCCAACTTCAATTGTTTTTTAAACACAGGAAACTGCGCCAAAACTACACTCATTTGTTTTCTGTGATTAGATAACGCTGATAACAACATAAACTCAATTCACGAAAAAGCGAATTGGACGGGATTTTATTTTGTAAACAAAAAATGAGCACTTGTGACAACTTGTTAACAAACCATCAACCATTACCATTTGTTACGTCATCAGATTTGTGGGATTTGTGGGATGAGGCATTCAGGATACGAGACGTTGCGACAGATGATTATTTAATCCTAATCTAATTCATTTGTTACTGGAATGAAACTGATCATAGTTATGAAATTTTATTCTTTTTTTCGTTAATTTTAGTTTGGTTACAGACAAGGGAAAATGTCCGTTTTTTGTAAGTACATGGGGCATATAATGCTACGTCTTGTAGACACAAAATCACAATCATCTGTCAAAAAAAGCCAAAGTTCTTGTAACTTTAAAAAACCCATTTTTGCATAATTTTCACCCAAATCCCATTTTAATTAACCGTAAGTTTTTTACATTTTAATTAAAATTAGGTGCCGTGTCATTTTATGTAATTTTATTGTGATGTGATTTTTTAGGTTATGTACAATGTCTCACACAAAAACATCATTTTCTATTTTACGGAACGTTAAATCTTGCTAAAACCACATCAGACGTCACGTTACAAACGCAACTTTGAAAATGTTTGCCACGAATTTATCATTCAAGCTCCTCAAAACTCTCACAACCTCAAACTGCAATGTTAGTCGATGGTCAGCTCTAGAAAAAATATTTAACACCAAACCGGGCTTAAACCTCGACATAGTGACAAAAAATGTTGTAAGTAACTCGGCGGTATTGTTTTGTGAGGGGATATACATTGAGGGGGTTTTAGGGCCTCTTTGGGGTGCCCCAACTCACCACCCATGAGGGTTTTTACTACGTTACGCAAAAATGCGTTGAAAAAACCGACGATTTGGTGCGTGAGGCCCTTTCGAGCGACCGAAAGCGCAAAATGGTTGAGATTTTTGACGAATTGTCTGACTCTTTGTGCCAAGTGGCTGATTTGGCTGAGTTTATTCGATTTGCACACCCGTCTTCTGAGTACATCGCGGCAGCGGAGCACACGTCAGTTGCCATAAGTAAACTAGTCGAAAGGTGGGCCCAAAATGGGCAAAAATTGGTTATTTAAAATTTATTTTTAGATTAAACACTAATATTCAAATGTATGAGGCTCTAAAGACTGCTGTGAATACAACAGATATAGTGCCAACAACCGAGGTTGATAACCTGGTCGGGAAGTTGTTTTTGTTTGATTTTGAACAGTGTGGGATTCACCTAAATGAGCACAAGCGAAACCAAGTTGTTGAACTTAATAACAAAATTTTATGTGCGGGGCAACAGTTCCTCAATGGAATATCAAATCCTAAGGTTATCAAGCAGAGTGCCCTTCCGGACAGCGTCCGCGATGTGTGAGTATACTCTGTTTTCCGCCCAATTTCGTGATTTTCGGCTAGTTTTTAACAAAATTGTGTGGATTAGTGACTTGGCTTGGTGATTTTTCGGTTTGTTTTAGCGAAATCTCGCAAAAAACTTGAGATTTGAACTCAAAAACGTGTTTAGAGTTTGAAAATGTGGAAATAACACGGTTTTCAATAAAATAATTTGACTTATTTTTACGAATTTTCGCTCATTGACGAGCTTAATCCAGCGAAACCGACTAAAAACCATCAATTTTTATCTAATTTGATAATGCTTCAGTCGGTTTTGGTGAATTTTTCTGAAAAAAAAGCTTAATCTTTTTCTCTAATTCCTTCTTAACACTTCAAACACAATTTTTAACCTAGTTTCGGCTTGTTTTTTATGAAATTTTGTCGAAAAACTGCATTTCAAGCTGATAAAGGAGCTAAAGTACAGGGAAAAAATGCGAAATTTGAGTTGTTAGCGAGCAAATTTGGTGATTTTTCTGTTTGGTTTATTGATATCTCGCAAAAACTTTGAGATTTTAATTCAATAACGTATTTAAAAGACTTTAAAAAAAGTAGAAATAAAACTGTTTTTATCAAAACCGAGTCAAATCGAGCAAAACTGGCAAAATTTTTATCAATTTTGATCTAATTTGGACATACTTTAGCCACTTTTACCGAAATAAATAAATGAGCCAAAAATAACGTAATTATCGACTTAATTTTGTGTTCTTTCGGTTGGTTTTCACAAATTTCGAAAAAACTAAGATTTGAACTAAAAAACGTGCTTGGAGGTTAAAAATTGTGGAAATAACTTTATTTTCAACAAAATATTGTGTTTTTTTGCTTTATTTTTTTGCTCAATGACGAGCTTAATCGACCGAAACCGACTAAATACCATCAATTCCGATCTAATTTGGTAATTTTTCAGTCGATTTTGGTGAAAATTTTCCAAAAAAGTCTTGTTAACTCCTCAAGTTCGTTCTTTAAACACTCGAAAGAGTAAATTTGCCGCAATTTTTAGTCTAATTTAGTCGACTTTTGCCTTGTTTTTAACGGAATTTTGCGGAGAATTTGCATTTTCAATTGATAAAGGAGCTAAAACAGAGGAAAAATGTACGTAAGGACTAGATTTTTGTCATTTTTTTGTTTGTTTTATAGATATCTCGCAAAACCCTGAAATTTTAATTGAAAAATGTGGAAATAATACTGTTTTCAACTCATTTTTATGTTGTTTTTGGTTTATTTTCAAAGAAATCTTAATCAGAACGAGCTAAATGGAGTGAAATTTTGAGATATTTAAACCAGTTTTAACAAAAATTTGCGAAATAATTGCATTTCTAGCTAATACACGACCTAAAACACAGGGAAAAGAGCAAAAACATCATAATTAGCGACATATTTTGGTAATTTTTCGACTAAATACCATCAATTCCCATCTAATTTGGTTATTTTTTCATCAATTTTAACGATTTTTTTTTAAATAAAGTTTTAAATTTCTATCTAATTTGGGAATATTTTATCCAGTTTTTCTAGGAGCTAAAACAAGAGAAACTACAAGACTAGTATAATTAACGACTTAATTTGCTGATTTTTCTGTTTGGCTAATTGAAATTTCGCAAAAACTTTTAGATTCTAATACAAGAACTGATTTTTTTTGGCGAAATTTCGCTCAAAAACGAGTTAAATCGCGTGAACCTGGCAAAATCTCATCAATTTCGATCTAATGTGGAGATATGTGGGGCCTGATTTATCGAAATTTTGCGGAGAAATTGCATAACTAGTTGATAAACGAACGAATAAGTCATAGGAAAATAATCAAAATGACGTAATTAACGGAAAAATATAGAAATAACACCGTTTTCAATCAAATTTTGTGCTTTTTTGCAGTTAAATTGAGTGGAACTGGCAAATTATTCAATTTAGATCTAATTTAGTGATTTTTCAGTAACTTTTAGCCAAGTTTTTTTAAAGGATTTTGTTTTATTTTTCAAAATCGTATTAATACTGTTACGGTTTTTGGTCTGATTTGGTGCTTTTTGGCCTCAAACTTATGGACGAGCTAAAAAGACTTAAAATGAGCAAAAATGATGTATAAATGATAGTTATTTTCAGTCTTATGTGCTTATTCTTTGGCAAACTGTGGCCAAGAACTAACTAGTTAGTTTCCTAAACGACTAATGATCTTAATTGCTATTTACTAGGTTAGTGAAAATCGGATTAAGTTTTTTGGCGGTAAATATTTAGAGAAATAAAAGGAAGGAAAGGAACTACAGTAGTTTTTCTTGCTTTAAGTCACCAGATATTAGAGTTTTTACAAAAGTCTGCTCCAGAAATCATCAGACTGGTGATATTTCAAGCCAAACCTCTTCCAGATTTTCGAGCGATGGCGACAAAGTCGTTATTTCCGGCCTCTACGCCGACTCCTCCAACCCCCTCGTGCGTGAAATGGCCTACAAGATATTCCTCTACCCCGACCCCAATCAGGAATACCTCCTCAACGAGTTGTTATCTTCGCGACACGAGCTCGCCCTAGCGTGTGATTTTGACACTTACAGCGAACGCGCCCTCCGTGGTAGCATCCTAGACAAACCCCCCAAAGTCATGGAGTTACTCGAAAAAATCTCCGAAAGTATCCATAGCAAAGCAATGGCCGATTTCTCCGACATGGCCCACTTGAAAATGAAGGAGAACCCAAACGGGGGGCCACTCGCAGTTTGGGACGTCCCGTACTTCACCCAAAAAGCCAAAAGGGACCGGTTTGAGGTCACTAGCAAGGAATACTCCCCGTATTTTTCGCTCGGCGCTTGCATGGAGGGCCTTAACTTGATTTTCAATGCTTTGTACGGCATATCTCTAGTTAACTCGGAAATCGCCTCGGGTGAGACATGGTCCAAAGATGTTTATAAACTATCAGTGGTGCACGAGAGTGAGGGCTTGCTGGGGTACATATATTGCGATTTCTACGAACGTAACTTCAAGCCCAATCAAGAGTGCCACTTTACCATCCGTGGGGGCAAAGTCTTGCCCGATGGTACCTACCAGTTGCCCATCGTGGTCCTCATGTTGAATTTCCCGCTGCCACGGTGGTCCAGCCCTACCCTACTTTCGCCCAACATGGTGGACAACCTGTTCCATGAAATGGGACACGCGATGCATTCAATGTTGGCCAGAACCCAGTACCAGCACGTTTCTGGTACCCGCTGTAGTACCGACTTTGCCGAAGTACCATCGATTCTGATGGAATATTTCGCATCGGACCCCCGAGTTATCAAACTCTTTGCCAAACATTTCCAAACCAAAGAACCCATCCCTGAACCCATGCTGGTCAAGCTGTGCGCCTCGAAGACCCTCTTCAGTGCCAGCGAGACCCAGCTGCAGATTTTCTACGCCGCCTTGGACCAGATCTACCATGGGAGACACCCACTGAGTGGTACCACCACCGAAATTTTGGCGCAGACCCAGAACAGGTTCTATGGGTTGCCGTATGTGGCAAATACCACGTGGCAGTTGAGGTTTAGTCATTTGGTGGGTTATGGGGCAAAGTACTACTCGTATCTAGTGTCAAGGGCTTTGGCTTACTTGATTTGGGAGACGTATTTTAAAGTTGATCCGTTGAGTCGTGTCCAAGGTGACAGGTACCGGAGGGAGTGTCTGGCGCATGGTGGGGGTAAAAATCCCTCCGATCTGATTGGCGATTATTTGAAGGTCATCCCCACTCCCGGCCTACTGGCCAATAGTTTGAATAGTGAAATTGAAAGTAGCCAAAGCCAACTGAACGAAATGCGAAATTATTGCAATAAATTATGATTACTATAGTAATGTGCAGTTATTTTATTCGCGGCCTACTTTTTATTGATAAGAGAGCTAAAACACGGGAAAAATGCAAAATTAGTGTAATTATTATAGCGATTTAATTTTGTGATTTTTCTGTTATTTTGTTGATATCTGTGATTTTAATTCAAAAAACGCATTCAAAGGCTTGAAAAATGTATAAATAATATTGTCTTCGTCATTTTTAGTTTTTTTTGCTTATTTTCAATAAAATTTCGTTTAGGAACGAGCTAATTCGAGTGAAATCGGCAAATTCTCATCAATTTCGATCTAATTTGTTGATATTTTACCGAAATTTTTTAACTGATAGAAGAGCTAAAACGAAAAATGCAAAATTAGTGTAATCATTTGGTGTTTTTTTATTGTTTTATTGATATATTTTAAAGAGTGGCGTTGAGGGTGACAGGTCCCGAGGGAGTGTCTGGCGCATGGTGGGGGTAAAAATCCCTCCGATCTGATTGGCGATTATTTGAAGGTCACCCCCACTCCCGGCCTACTGGCCAATAGTTTGAATAGTGAAATTGAAAGTAGCCAAAGCCAACTGAACGAAATGCGAAATTATTGCAATAAATTATGATTACTATAGTAATGTGCAGTTATTTCATACGCGGCCTACTTTTTTTTGATAAGAGAGCTAAAACACGGGAAAAATGCAAAATTAGTGTAATTATTATAGCGACTTAATTTTGTGATTTTTCTGTTATTTTGTTGATATCTGTGATTTTAATTCCAAAAACGCATTCAAATGCTTGAAAAATGTATAAATAATATTGTCTTCGTCATTTTTAGTTTTTTTTGCTTATTTTCGATAAAATTTCGTTTAGGAACGAGCTAATTCGAGTGAAATCGGCAAATTCTCATCAATTTCGATCTAATTTGTTGATATTTTACCGAAATTTTTTAACTGATAGAAGAGCTAAAACAAAAAATGCAAAATTAGTGTAATTATTTGGTGTTTTTTTTAATGTTCTATTGATATATTTTAAAGAGTGGCGTTGAGGGTGACAGGTCCCGAGGGAGTGTCTGGCGCATGGTGGGGGTAAAACCCCCTTCGATCTGATTGGAGATTATTTGATGGTCACCCCCACTCCCGGCCTACTGGCCAATAGTTTGAATAGTGAAATTGAAAGTAGCCAAAGCCAACTGAACGAAATGCGAAATTATTGCAATAAATTATGATTACTATAGTAATGTGCAGTTATTTCATACGCGGCCTACTTTTCTTTGATAAGAGAGCTAAAACACGGGAAAAATGCAAAGTTAGTGTAATTATTTTAGCGATTTAATTTTGTGATTTTTCTGTTATTTTGTTGATATCTGTGATTTTAATTCAAAAAATGCACTCAAAGGCTTGAAAAATGTATAAATAATATTGTCTTCGTCATTTTTAGTTTTTTTTTTGCTTATTTTGGATAAAATTTCGTTTAGGAACGAGCTAATTCGAGTGAAATCGGCAAATTCTCATCAATTTCGATCTAATTTGTTGATATTTTACCGAAATTTTTTAACTGATAGAAGAGCTAAAACAAAAAATGCAAAATTAGTGTAATTATTTGGTGTTTTTTTTATTGTTCTATTGATATATTTTAAAGAGTGGCGTTGAGGGTGACAGGTCCCGAGGGAGTGTCTGGCGCATGGTGGGGGTAAAACTCCCTTCGATCTGATTGGAGATTATTTGATGGTCACCCCCCACTCCCGGCCTACTGGCCAATAGTTTGAATAGTGAAATTGAAAGTAGCCAAAGCCAACTGAACGAAATGCGAAATTGTTGCAATAAATTATGATTACTATAGTAATGTGCAGTTATTTCATACGCGGCCTACTTTTTTTTGATAAGAGAGCTAAAACACGGGAAAAATGCAAAATTAGTGTAATTATTATAGCGATTTAATTTTGTGATTTTTCTGTTATTTTGTTGATATCTGTGATTTTAATTCAAAAAACGCATTCAAAGGCTTGAAAAATGTATAAATAATATTGTCTTCGTCATTTTTAGTTTTTTTTTTTGCTTATTTTCGATAAAATTTCGTTTAGGAACGAGCTAATTCGAGTGAAATCGGCAAATTCTCATCAATTTCGATCTAATTTGTTGATATTTTACCGAAATTTTTTAACTGATAGAAGAGCTAAAACGAAAAATGCAAAATTAGTGTAATCATTTGGTGTTTTTTTATTGTTTTATTGATATATTTTAAAGAGTGGCGTTGAGGGTGACAGGTCCCGAGGGAGTGTCTGGCGCATGGTGGGGGTAAAAATCCCTCCGATCTGATTGGCGATTATTTGAAGGTCACCCCCACTCCCGGCCTACTGGCCAATAGTTTGAATAGTGAAATTGAAAGTAGCCAAAGCCAACTGAACGAAATGCGAAATTATTGCAATAAATTATGATTACTATAGTAATGTGCAGTTATTTCATACGCGGCCTACTTTTTTTTGATAAGAGAGCTAAAACACGGGAAAAATGCAAAATTAGTGTAATTATTATAGCGATTTAATTTTGTGATTTTTCTGTTATTTTGTTGATATCTGTGATTTTAATTCAAAAAGTGCACTCAAAGGCTTGAAAAATGTATAAATAATATTGTCTTCGTCATTTTTAGTTTTTTTTGCTTATTTTCGATAAAATTTCGTTTAGGAACGAGCTAATTCGAGTGAAATCGGCAAATTCTCATCAATTTCGATCTAATTTGTTGATATTTTACCGAAATTTTTTAACTGATAGAAGAGCTAAAACAAAAAATGCAAAATTAGTGTAATTATTTGGTGTTTTTTTTATTGTTCTATTGATATATTTTAAAGAGTGGCGTTGAGGGTGACAGGTCCCGAGGGAGTGTCTGGCGCATGGTGGGGGTAAAACTCCCTTCGATCTGATTGGAGATTATTTGATGGTCACCCCCCACTCCCGGCCTACTGGCCAATAGTTTGAATAGTGAAATTGAAAGTAGCCAAAGCCAACTGAACGAAATGCGAAATTGTTGCAATAAATTATGATTACTATAGTAATGTGCAGTTATTTCATACGCGGCCTACTTTTTTTTGATAAGAGAGCTAAAACACGGGAAAAATGCAAAATTAGTGTAATTATTATAGCGATTTAATTTTGTGATTTTTCTGTTATTTTGTTGATATCTGTGATTTTAATTCAAAAAACGCATTCAAAGGCTTGAAAAATGTATAAATAATATTGTCTTCGTCATTTTTAGTTTTTTTTTTTGCTTATTTTCGATAAAATTTCGTTTAGGAACGAGCTAATTCGAGTGAAATCGGCAAATTCTCATCAATTTCGATCTAATTTGTTGATATTTTACCGAAATTTTTTAACTGATAGAAGAGCTAAAACAAAAAATGCAAAATTAGTGTAATTATTTGGTGTTTTTTTTATTGTTCTATTGATATATTTTAAAGAGTGGCGTTGAGGGTGACAGGTCCCGAGGGAGTGTCTGGCGCATGGTGGGGGTAAAACTCCCTTCGATCTGATTGGAGATTATTTGAAGGTCACCCCCACCCCGGCCCACTGGCCAATAGTTTGCATATTGAAACTGAAAGTAGCCAAAGCAAACTGAGCGAAATGCGAAATTATTGCAATAAATTATGATAACTATAGTAATGTGCAGTTATTTCATACGCGGCCTACTTGTTCTCGCAATTAAAAATGATAAAACGTTGCATCGTGATGCTAATCGGGAGCACCTAGTTTTTTCTCAAATTTTTACCTGATTTACCTAAAATATTCCTTTCATAGCCTACTAACTACTCCCATTTGAACAGTCCATAATTCCGAGTGAAACCATAATTGAGCGTAAATCACGCAGGCGTAAAATTAAATAAAGACGATTTTCAATATCGGACGTGCCTTTTTTCAAGCGACGAAAGTTCCGGTTTTTCCCCCACCATGAGTGTGTGCTTTAAAGAAATACACGGTGTTTACTTCAAAGCGGCTTAAATTCGCGATTTAGTTCGACGAGATACGTGTGAAGTTGCAGTGGTGGTTAGAACAGTGATCCCAATTTTTCACCGTTAAGGCAAGGTCGGGCAAGGCCGACCGCAGAAGATATTCAAATAAGAGCAAAAAAGGTAAGTTGCGACCGGTTTAAGGTATGATTGAGTGGCTTTTAATTGGCGCCCGACCGAGCGGAAACTTTTTTGCCAAATTCCGGTCCAATAGACGAAACAAAATTCGAAAAAAGTAACATAGTTTTAAACTGCCTCAAATCTGGTAATTCCAGCAAAAATTACTGTTACTCGTTCATTAGTTGCCGCAAAAACAGTTTATTTTTCTAATTATTACAATTAAAGGAGCAGTTTGGGTCGACAAACAAGTCAAAAAATAACAAAAATCCATTCACTTTTAATTTAATTTAAGTCAATTCATTTAAGTCTGTCATTAAAAAAGCGCAAAATTAAGTGAAATATATCTAAATTAAATCACCAAACGAAGCATAGAAGATTAATAAAGTCATGCTGTCAGATTTTACGATTTACTACGAAAAAATATAATTCTTGCTCGGATTTTTATTAGTGCAATTATTTTTTATAGTTTTTTACAACACTTGAATGAGTTGAGAAGCATCTCATGATTAAAAGGTTTTTCAAAAAAAAATATCAAAATAGTTTTAGTAAAGTTTCGGTTTATTTAATGTATTTTGCGACAAAAGAGTTTTTTGTTGTGGATTTAAAATGGGAGAGGATAATCATTTAATTGAAGTAATTAGAGAATGTTTTTTTAGTTTCTGGTAGTTTAGAAAATGGAAATCGTTAAATAAATTGATTAGTAATATTTTTTTGCTCCGTAACTTTTTCTGTCCCGTCCGTTATTGCAAACATAAATGTTCTTATTTCTTACGTAGCTAAATAAGCCCAAGAAATTTTAATTTCCACTGTCTAATTTTGATATGGTTAAAGTCTTTAATAATTAAAACTTCTCTGAAAGTATTTCACACAAGATTATTTGTCCCGTCCGTCATGTGTTTCAAAAGCTTCAAGTTCTACATTTTACTTCAGAAATAATTATTGTTGGAATTAGTGCCTTTTAAATGTTATGTGTTTTTTGTGTCCCGTCCGTCATCAATTTGTATTTTTTTCCTGCTCCTATTTCAAATCACTTCAAATTGTAGGTTCATAAAAACTGAAAATAAAATCAAAGCTGTCCCGTCCGTTAAAATGGGAATGGCTGTTATTTAGCTTCCATTTAAATAAGGAAAAATTGGCTTCGCTCTTCCTTTCTTGTAAACAGGTGTGTGAATTTTTTGCCTTATTGTGCAGCCAAATTTAATTTTGTGGTTATGCTGCGCTACAATTGAAGTAGATCATTTCTTTTAACAAAATTTCACTCATTTTACGAAGAGCTGAATGATTTTATAGCAGATCTTTTATTACCTTTGTGAAATACAAACTTCATTAAATCTAACTAAGATGGCAAAGAGAAATTTTTCTACGAATTGTGCACCAGAAAAAAAGTTATAGCCTTGACGTCGAAACAAACTATAAAATAATACTACGTTTTTGTCAGTTATCAACTTTAATCATTGTAGATAGTGATAACAAATTAGAGCAAAAGAAAGTCACGTAAAAGTCTTAAAAAGTCATGTAAAATGCTCTGTGACCTCATTCGGACCATCACAAAGCCACCTAATGACACTTAATAATAATTTTTCCCAGTGCGACCAACATTCTAATCCCGAGACTAAAGCAATAAATCAAAAATTTCTTCATCGAGCGCAACAAAAATTTGGGTTGAGTACGTGCTTTGGCTCGAGAGTTTCGTCGGAATTCGAACAGTTTCTCTCGATTTGATGAGAGCTTTGTAAATAATAAAACGCAGCTTGCCAAATGTTAGGGAATCCCCCGCTAATTCAATAATTACACACAACGTTTTTTACCAAATAGTGAAATCAATGTTGAATAATTAACTCTAAGTCTGATACTGACGTCGAAAAAAAATTATGACGCCAAGTTTTTTAAATATTCATTATAAAATATCAACATTTGACAATTTTTGCTCGTTTTTACTTTTGTACTATAGGGTCAGTTTATCTTAATGTAGACTAGTAGTAAACGAATAAGATATTTTTATCCCAAAAACCTTAATATGTCTCTTATAAAACTTTCAATCTTGATGGAAACGTTCACCGTGTTCATCGTTTTTATTGGGTTTTATTAGGATAATTTAAACGCAAACATAAAAAAGTTGTTTGGACTTAATTTGCATTCACCTGATGATATTTTAAAGCAAATAAAATGTTTAATAAGTAGTGTATCACAAAAATAACGAATTCCAAACTAGACACCAAACACAAATCAAAAACTTTTGGTGGATATATTAAAAAAAACAAAATATGTATATATTAATTTTCTCTTGGTAAAAGAAAAAAAATGTGAACTAGTGTTATTTTCAGATGTCTTTTCTCATTCCCCTGACCCTGTTCATCCTCGCCCCCCATGCCTACCCCATGCCCCGCGACCCCAAAACCCTCGCCTACTTCGACTACCTCCCCGAAGACTACGACATCACGATGGCTGTGGAAAATGACATAAGCCGGACCATCCCCAAGGGCAAACCCATCTACAACTCGCCCATTTATTACATCCGACTGCCACCACAACCATATGTGTACGTCCCAGGGTTGGGGTACGTGTCCCAGCCGCCGCCTCCACCGCCCCCGGTCTCGCCTTTCGTGAGCCTTCCCTTGAGTTTCGTGGCGAATGGTAAACCATCGACCATTTACCAGTGGGACAGCGATGGGTTCGAGGAACCCACACCCACGAAACGACCGGTGGACTCGATGGTACATAAGCTGGATGGGCAGTTTACCTTCAATGGGAAGCCGGATAAAATCTCGGTCTTGAGGGATTCCTACAACGCGCTGTATGGAGACGCCTTGCAGAATTTCTACCCTTGATTAAATTTTGTTTTATTTATTTATTTATTGATGTATTTATTGAGAAATAAACGTTAAATGCAATTATTTTAGTGAGGGGGCGGTAAATTTCAAAATCCAGGGGTGCCACACAGTAAAGTTACTAGATTTTTCAAAATGGCTATTGGGGTTAAGAAAAATCGCCGATTTTTCACTGAAATTGTGTGATTAATGATTATTTAAGGACAAAGTGATTTTAAGTGAAATTGTGTGGTGACACCAAAGTTGGAACCCTGGTCCAGGTATGTGTTGATTGTTTTTTTCATGTGTCAGGAATTTTGAAAACAGGAAACATTGTAATTCGCTCCATACGGTATTTCCGCTTCGTTTCAGTCTCCACAACGTTACAAATTGCTTAATCTCATTACAATAGATAAGAATTTTAATGTGTTAATCTGGTGATTACAATGAGCTTAAAAATGCAATGCGGTGTGAGTTGACCTAACCTGCCTTAAAACAATTTCCAGCAATGTACCGTCACATTGTTTGCAGATTTTTCCACGCTTTTGAGGAAAGATAAGCATTTTATTATCATGAATTATAACCGAATTTAATCGGTGCATAACATACAATCGTCCTAATTAAAAATTTCCGCTAGTTTGAGCCATAAATAACGTCGTGTTTAAATGACATTTTTTTAATTACTTAATTGCATATTAACATTTCTAATTACACGTTGTATGCGAGTAGAGTAGACTTTTAAAATTTTCATAAGAAACATGAAAAAAATTATTTAAAATTTGCGCTTCGTTCGTTGAATTTTTCAAGACGCTGCGAATACAGTTAAAGATACAAGAAAAATGTCAGAAAGTTGTAGAGAATTAAATGTTCTTTAAAAAAGTCAGCTTTATTTTTTAAATATATTTTACAATGAAACTTTTGCATTACGAGTATATTTATGTCTTACTATTGAGAATTTAATGCTCTATATGCCTTGTATTTTTTTCTACTCGTAAATATCTGTAAGTTAGTCATTCTAAAAGATACACAGTTAAAACAAAACCACTTTTCAATAATTTGTTTATAAGTATAAAAGTAATAAAAAAATTACAAACAAAATTCCCACTTATCTTCGTTTCGTGTTGTCTGATTTATTTTACCCTCTTTCTTCTGTGTAAAATTCAAACGAATTTTTTACTAATTCCCTTAATTAGTCCAAGCATTAGTTTCCAAACTTTGTACAGAATAATTAAATTAACTCCTCACTCGACTCTCGTAACAATGTCAACACTAAAACACTTAAAATGAAGCACTTCCGTTTTAAAATGGTACATTTTGTACCCAATTAACGCCAAAAACACTACAATTAAAAAAACTTATATATGTTATGCTGAGCGTTGTTTTTTTCTTCATTTGGCATAATTCACCATACCGTTTGATTTAATCGAACAAAACACGATCGCCATGAACAGCGCCAGCTGTAAAAAACTAAATAGGGTACACTTTCAGTTGTTTCTAGTGACTTATCTGTCACTCTACGCCAACTATAGATAAAAGATCAAGTGATAATGAAGTCATTGTAATGGATTTTTGGCCAACATTACGTGGGATTCCCCGAGAAGTTGTCACAGACTTCTGAAACAACTCGCAAGGCTTGAGTGCGTCCCACTGCCTAATTTTACCAAAATTTGGTGGTATTTTTCGTGGCCAAAACGAAACCGCATGTCGGTAATTAACCGGAACCAATTTCGCGAAACTAATTTAATTTACTTGAGAAAAACATAGCCCATCATCAGATTTTGCTCAATTATTGCGATGCTTTGAACCGAATCATCGCCTCTTCTTTCTCTTCATCAAAATTAAAGCCGTTGTTGGTACCCCTGTCCACATTTTTGGAAGTGTCACAAGTCACATTAGGTACCGTTGTCTAACCCAGTAAAAAATTCTCATCACGCATAAGTAATTATGAGTAATAAGTAATAAGAAATTATTCTGTACAAAGTTTGGAAGCTAATGCTTGGACTAATTAAGGGAATTAGTAAAAAATTCGTTTGAATTTTACACAGAAGAAAGAGGGTAAAATAAATCAGACAACACGAAACGAAGATAAGTGGGAATTTTGTTTGTAATTTTTTTATTACTTTTATACTTATAAACAAATTATTGAAAAGTGGTTTTGTTTTAACTGTGTATCTTTTAGAATGACTAACTTGCAGATATTTACGAGTAGAAAAAAATACAAGGCATATAGAGCATTAAATTCTCAATAGTAAGACATAAATATACTCGTAATGCAAAAGTTTTGTTGTAAAATATATTTAAAAAAATAAAGCTGACCTTCAGCTTTCTTTCTGACATTTTTCTTGTATATTTAACCGTATTCCCAGCGTCTTGAAAAATTCAACGAACGAAGCGCAAATTTTAAATAATTTTTTTCATGTTTCTTATGAAAATTTTAAAAGTCTTTCTCAATCTGTTAAGAGTGCAAAGCTTAACATTTTTTTATTCTTTTTCCAAGTAATTAGTGACTTGGCTGTATTTAAATTAATGTAAACAATTTGGCGTCGACACTATTTTTTTGGGTTCAGAAAATCCTGCGATTTTCTAGATTGTTTCGTCTCCTAAGCTATAGTACTCCGTATTTAAACTGGTGTTTTAATAATAATATTAATTATAAACGGAATATTTTATTAATAGGAATTGGAAAAAGGACGGAATTTAACGTGAGGGCGGGAAGTAATACGAGACTTACTTGTTGATTTTTTATTAAAACTCCGAAACTACAATAAATTATTCGGTAAGAATAAAACTTTGGTTATAAAAAAGTGCGACAAAAGTCGAGAACAATATCTACATATTTGATTATGTCTGCTGTGTATACTTTGTACAAAATAATAAAAACAAAACGTCCAAAAATCGCAATAACAAAAAAGCGTAATAATAAATGTGATATTTGGGTTAAAACAAAACAAAAACAAAATAACTTGATATCAGAGGTATATGTTACGTAAATTGACATTGGTCTAGCAATACTTTTCGTGTGTATTATTATTCAAGCCCAACCGAAATTAATTCCGGTCATTTGGTAAAACCTATTATTAAAGGGTCTGTAAAAATCCCTCAATCTTTGGATAACGATGGGGTCAATATAGGGATGATTCCGCCCTTTGGTTTTCCCCAAACAGTGCGGGGTGCTATGCCCTTCACTTTTAAACAAACAGGGAAACCCTTTGGTTGAATTAAAATAAAAGTGTCTCTCGGAAACCACTCGCTTGAGCCCTAAAAAATCCTGAACCCTTTTCAACTCAATCGCCGGATCCACAACTAACCGTTCCCCACTTATGAACAAAAACTGTGACAACGGAAAATACTTCAACCACCTGGACAAGTATCGGGAATAGAGCCCCAATTTAACGGGCCCCCAGGAAGTATCAACAATGCACCCGATCGTACTATTAATAAAAACAAGCTGATCAAAGGGTTTCATGTCGGGTTTTTTCGAAATCGCTTGCGTGTAATCGGAGATAGCCCTAGTGACCGGATCTCTAACTACTACTAAAAGTTTAGTGGAGGGATTCATATGTTGTACACGTCTCGGCGCTTCCTTGGTTATAAAATACGACGGTGTTTTTTCGATGGTGAGTTGGCCCTCGAGTGTTGGGGGCATGCGTTGGCGGTACCACTGGAAGCCCCGAGGGTAGTTTTTATCGAAGAAATGCACCTCGCTGCCGGCGGCACGCACATCCGGATGGATGCGGATGAACTCGAGGAGGGCCCTAGTGCCCCCTTTCTTCACTCCGATTATTAAAGCACTTGGAAGTTGGCGCATGGGGCGCAGACCCTGTTCGCGGAAAAACTTGTATTTCGGCGATATGTCTGATTCGTTACTTTCGAGGAGGGGGACGACACGAACGGAGGTGTGGTAGTGGATGATTGGGGTGTCGTTGGGGACTACCGGGTGGTGGCGCCACTGAAACACCCTCGTAACACACTTTATTGGCCCCGGGGAAGTACTCACTTTCGGCAACGCTTTGGCTATGCTACTGACTAGACAAGTGTTGAATGTATAACTGATATAAAAAGATATGGCAGCTAGGATAATTAAAGCTAAAACAACCTTCTTCGAGATTAGTATTTCCATCAGGCCATCGAGGCATTTGAACCAGTCATCAATCTGCAACAGGATTACAGAAAACTGTAATTTGGACCAATCTAACAAAACCAAAATCACCACTAGTGACTCTTGGCACGAAAACGCAGCTATAGGTCACACATTTAAATACAATTGGGCACAATTCCTCACAAAACATGAAAATATAGCTCTTAATCATTATTTAAAAACTCGTCTTTTAACTGTAAGAGATAAAACGTTATAAAACTGACTTACGTGTCAAATGCCATTCTTTGCGTGTTTTTTTGCACGCTTTCGGGCCAGGCATGTTGCTTTCACGTTTATTTTTATCACTGACTTAATTTGGGGCAAGATTGTTCCATTTTTCCGTTGACCCTTGATAGCCTAACCTCGAAATAGCTTTTCTGGAAAGTGTCAACAAACGTGGAAGTGGCTAAGGAGCCGGCCCTCTCTTTCCAAGAAAAAAAAATTAATTTAAGAAGCGAAATACGAATTTTGGACCATATGGCTGTTTCTGGGGACCACAATTTATGGTTTTACTTTTGATTTTATGCTTAATAATGGTTTAAAAAATAAAATATGACGCAACGCCCGGTACAATGGATCCTAACCTTAAAATGTTTGCTTAGGGTTTGTTTAAAGTTGGTTTATTTATTCGGGGATTTGTCATGAGTTTGAAAGACACGGTGGAAAAGTACTTTCACGACCACAATAATCCAGTAGTTAAGACGGAATCGTTCGGTGCGAAATTATTTTTGTCTCCTTTGAGTGACGATGAAGAGGGGCGAAAAAATCGCTGTCTTTCGGGAATAGAGACTGTTTTAAGACACACACGTGTTGAAAGAAGGTAATTTGGCTCAACTTGAATTCTTGTTTTTTCAATAAAAGCGCTCAGAGTTGCTAGAAGTGTGGCTGAATGGCTCCCTAATCGAAATGTGGCCCAAGTGACCAAAGTAACCGGTTCTTTGAAAGGAGGCTTCGGTGCGCAAACGAAAGACGGGAAAATTTTGAGCCCCGAAGAGACATTATTTCTCCTAGAAGCTGTAACACAATTTTTGGTCCTTTTTCTTCTGATCATTTTTTGGTGTTTTAGAACAAAATAGAATTAAGGCTAGATAAAGTACCGCTGAGTATTCAAGAAGCTTATAAAACAATTCAGCTAAATCACGCTAAATATCATGCGTACAAAAAACTAGTTTTGCAAGGTTTCAAAGTCAAACCATTAACAACAATAAATCAAGAGGAGACAACGAAACGGAAATTAGAAAGCGACGATGGACCTTCGGCAAAGGTTGCCAAAACAAACGACGAACAAATGGCCCCCATTTTCGAGAAGTTGAGAGAAATGGGGCCCCAACCCTTCAACGGGCAAGGTCACCACAGTACAGCTGATTATACAGTCAAGTCGTCGACAAATTCTGATTGTTTTAATCTCGTCTTTAAGTAAGAATTTGCTTGGTTTTTTGTAAGGAGTCGTAAGGAGTTTTTTAAGGTCCAGTGACGAATTTACGAGTATTGACCCGAATCAGCCCGACTCAACTCTTTACAGTGTGTGTTCCGACGATAACGTCGCATTTTATAATTTCTGTAACGCGTCGTTACCAAATTTGTAATAAATTTCTCCTGTGAATCCCCTAATATTAGACGCAACGCCCGGTGTACTGGCCACTGGCCCTCGTGACGTGTCGAATTCCACGGATGAGTGAATAGTGAATGTTTGAGGTTATAATTTAGTTCAATAACATTTGCGAAGGTTTTCTTTGTAAGCACGTGCATATTTAATTTTCCAACGTCAAATTAAACACCTTGAACAGTAAGTTAATATCACACGGTCGCTTGTGCTTAAAAAATGGGACTTGTGGCTTTATTCAATACAATTTATTGGCAAATCTCGACGACTTTGTTTACATTATTGAGCAAGGTAATGGGTGTTTTTAGTTCCAAATTGCCCATAGACATGTCTTCCCCTAAAGTCGAAGTGGTCAAGGATTTGATCAAAAGTGACACCGTTGTCATTTTCTCAAAAACCTATTGCCCCTACTGCAAGTTGGCCAAGGAGGTGTTCAACAACCTCAAGAAGACGTTCACAACCATTGAGTTGGACAAGAGGGACGATGGGGAGGAGATTCAGGGGATTTTGGGCGAACTGACGGGGGCCAAAACTGTACTTTAACCAATTTTGGCCAAACATTGCACTAATTGGTGATTTTAGGTCCCTAGAGTGTTTGTTAAAGGACAGTGCCTGGGCGGCGGCTCCGACGTTAAAGCTTTGTACGACAAGGGAGAGTTGCAGAAGTACTTCGACTAGTTATAAGAAAATTTGACAAGATTTAGTGCCATAAAGGTCATTAAATGAAATAAACCCCTCTGTACGTTTCAAAGTGTTTTTATTTCAAGCCGATAAAAAAGTTTCCTGTAGTTACGTTTTCGCGACCTTTGCCTTTTCCCCATTCTCCTCCTCACACTTTCGTTTCAAACTTGTATCGTCTTCACTGAAGACTATATTTTTGAAAGCTTCGTACTTTTGTGAGTCGTTGAGTAATCCAACTTTATCCGAAAACTCATTTTCCTCACACGTTTTTTCCTCAGGTTTTGCTGTTGCCACATGGTAATTATTTAATTTCGCGTGGGAGCTACTCGAAGTATCGCTTTTTAGAATTTCGCGTAACACCATTGTGGCATATGAAGATGAGTCGAGGCAAAAATCTAGCAGCAGCGCTTTGTATTTTCCTCCTAAGACAAAAATTGTGGTCATTTTTTTAATAAATAAATAATTATTTAAATACCTTCAACACTCGCGGGTTCTTTCTCCCCTTTCAGTTCTTCCAAATCTGACCTAATTAAATTATCGTTGGGGTCGTTATAGTACATTATTTTCCACGACAGGTTCTGCACTTGCCCCATTAATTTACGATAAGTTCCACTTAACGTATAAGTGCTAAAATGGGGTCATTTATCCTTATTAAAGTAACTTAAATTAAATTTTTACGCACCGTACTTTTTGTCTCGTCATTTCTAAAGTTAGGCCGTATTTTTCTAAAATTTCCTTGTAACAGTCTTTCATATTTTCCGGATATGTAATGTCGTAACCCGGCAGTGGTAAAACAATGTCATAAATTGTATAATTGGCGCACTCTTCATCGGTTAGTTCTTTCACGGGCTCTTTTTTATTTTCGCCACAATCCTCGTCTGTAATACCACTAACTAAATAAATAATTTCGCCCAAAGTTTCAATTACCATCTTCCGAGTTTTCTTTTAAATTTTCGAGAAGAATCAAGTCGCCTGGGACGACCTTAAGGCCGTATTTTTCAATTCGTTTTGACGCAATTAAATTCCAAACCAAACTTTGGAACGAGTGAATGTAAAGGAGTCTCGTATTTCGCGGTATCTGGACGAAAACACGAATTATTAATTTATTATACAGGATGGTGAATCCAATGATCCAATGGGCACGCTCACTTACATTTACAGTGATACCGGAATGAGTCAAAAAAAATCCATACAGACGTCATTATGGAGACAAACTTCAATTTTTCAGAAATTATTAAATAATAATTAAAAGAAACGAAGTCACTATCAGAAAAAAACATGCAGGAAAGAATTAGAAAGGCGTTCAGTAGAGTTCTACTGATAATAACACATTAGAATAGAAACGGTGAATAATTAATTAACTTTATTAAATTTATTTTGACAATAAGTTCAAAATGTGATGTACAGTAAATTCCACTTTGACGTTATCATGTCAGAATTTATAATTTTCATGGCACGCTTCGTTAATATCCAGGAGATTTTACATTAAAAAAACCGATTATTTCCCAAACTTTGGGAAAAAATTTAAGAGCGCTGAATAACACTCATAAGATACAAAAGGTGCTATTAAAAAAAATCAAGTTATTTATAGGCCTTCTAAGTTTACCAAAATAAATGCATTACAGCACGGTGATGTTAGAATGTAGTAAAAGTATGATTTTTTTTCCGCCGAAAAATAATATTCCAGACAGTTGTTTGCGCACATTTAAGGTCCCAAGTTGATATCTCGAAAACTAATCGCACTGTGATTTTTTAATATCTCTACAGACCCACAAAATTGTAGAAAAAAATTAAGAAACGGTTAAAGCAAATTGCAAAAATGGATTTTTAAAGTCCAAAAAGGTCCAAAATTTAAATACAAGCTATCCCTTATAACCTTGCAATTTGGAAGGTCATAAACAATCTATAAAAAATAAAGAAAAAAATTTCACTTTATGTTGTGAATTATTAAAGTCCAAGGATAGTGCAATTTGGCAACAATTTTTTTATATTCTGTGGGACGATAAAAAAGATTGCACTGTTACACTGCAATGTATCATCTTTAACTCATTTTGATATCATTGATGGTGTAGATGTAATCGAGCTTGCCCATATCAATGACTCACCCTGTATAATAAATGGTATAATTGTCTATGCCAAGTAAGTTGATCAGAAATTTAATTATTATATACTTACACTCGCTAAAGCATTGACGTAGTCATTTTTATGTTCTTTGCTCAGTCCTGACAATAATAAATATTCGATACAAGAATTTTTGCTCTCGAATTGAGCTAAAGCCTTTTCAGGGTCGCCCGTCTCAGCGTATACTTTCTTAGCTTTAGAGACGTCCAAATCGGGCTGGTCTGACTTTGTTAGTTTCAAAATAATATCACAGGCCTGAAAAATGCGGTCACAATTAAAATTTTTCGTAAAAATAATGTGAAAAAACCTCTTTCCAATTGCCCAACAAAAGTTGTATCCCGACCGAAAACGTGGGCACTTCTTTATCGTTCCCAAACCTTTGTAACCCGTAATAATTAACAAACCCCTTGTCTTGGAGACTTTTGAGCGACTTTTCGATCAAATCGTCGTCCCCAGTCACATTTCTGAGCGCGATTCGGAATTTATTACCGGTCAAGTCGCCTAGTTTTAACGGCTTGTCTTTGAAAGTGATATTACCAATCTTTACGTTTCGAATTGGTCGCGTTTTTACCATCAGTTTCCACGGTTCGACTCTTTTGACCGAAAACCATTGAGTGGTTTTCGCTCTTCGGTCCTTAACCCCGGCATAACTAAAATGTGCGGGGGGCATTTTTAAACATGAGGCGATCCTTAAGGCGGTGTCTAACGTGTCGAGACATTCCTTATACACAAGGAAATGGACAAACTCCCCTTTATCACTCGGCCAGTTCGAGCGGTTGTCAATTTTACCGTCGTGTTTTTTAAAAACCATAAATTTCTTATCGTTTTTCGTCTCAGTATTTGCACTAATTTTCCCTCCAAAGTACTTTTTCAACGATTTGTGAATTTCCGTACGATCCTCTTTTGTCATTTCACTGACGTCGAGTTCGATCAAAGGCGGCTCCGCCTCGTCAAGCATTTGCTTTAAACCTAGCCATGTCTCCTGCGGGATTTGGGACAAGGGGCTATCAGCCGGTGCATCGGCTTTTTCCACGGTTGTCCCAAACTTGGGGATTTCCAAGTTTGTTAGTTTGGCAATTTGGCCGTCGGGGTCGATTTCATTGACTTGAAAATCCGAAAAGCGGGCTTTGATCACGCCAGAGAAACCCTCAAACGTGTTAATGAATTCGGTAATTCCCACATCGATTTCGCGCAATTGATTTTGGTGCTGGTATTCGCGGTGGACTTGCGGTCGGTTGGTTTTTCCCCTAAAGCTGGGATTGAAGCGGTTTCTGGTGCGTTTTTTGTCGAATTTTGGCATTTTTTATCACACGTGTTTAACCACCGCCACAACTGTCAAAGTGACAGTCAAAAAATGAGAGGTTATGTGGTTGTGGTTACGTTTAGCCAATAACAGCATAGCGCGCGAACTACGTCATCAAGTATGCTCGTTTAAACCGTCATAATACTGTTACATGCATTTAGAGCTTTTCGTGATATTAAGGCACAATAAGTATACGAACGCTTAATTTTTGTGTTAAATGAAGGTGTGACTTACTATTCCTACTTCTATTAGAATTTATTCATCAGATAAACCAACCGGGCGAGATTTTATTCGGTTGTCATTTTAGAATTTTATTTTAGAACTATAAATATTCTCTTGCTTCGTTCAAAAAAGCTAGATTCTTTTGGTCCTCTGTTTTTTGCTGTTGTAGGTAGATTGAATTATTTTTTTTTAACAAATTAACGCGCAGAAATCACATATTAACACTTTCTGTACTGCCACTTCTACGCTACTGGATGCTGTCATGGACTGGCAGTACCTTAGCCACTACTAAAAACCACTACAAAATTTTGATCTAGTTATCCCTGACCCGATATCCATTACGGAAATAAAATTCCAACATAATTCCAACAAAATATAATTATCACATAAATTCAGTACTTGGTATTAAATATGTATACTTATAATTTATTAGAGTGTTAGTACTTAACATTTTTTAACTTGTATGAAAACGTCAGTTTATCATAATTAGTCAAGCCGAAAAATAAACTTTAATTAGAGAAAAATATCAACATTACCGGACTGTTAACGTGTCAAAATCGAATATTTATAAATAGTTACAATAGCCAAACTAACTTTCCACCATTGTGTATTATGTGTAGATTATGAATCTGCACTTATTTTTTGCGTAAATTTAGTAGTTTTTTTTTAAATCCAGAAGTAGAACCGAGTAGAACGATACAAATTTACAGAGCTTTTGTTTCTTTGTCGTACACATTCTTTGTGCTATTTTGTTATATTGCGAATGTAACACAAAGTTACCTAGAATTTTTTAAAATTTCTTCAATAACCGTCACTCAATTAAAAATATTAAAATATTGATTAATGAGATGTTTAAATGTTTGAATTTTGGGGCAAACGACAGTTTTTTACATATTTTTTTCACAAAACAACTTTTGAGCACTGTTTGTTGCTTAACTAACTGATAAATTTATAAGTTTATAAGGAATTGTAGATTCTTTTTTTTTAAATTCGCGCGTATCGAGTAAAATATAAGTACTATTTAACAGCACACGCCGATTTTTGTGCAAACGTGCGACCGTGAGTTGTTTGAATCTAGTAAAATATACTTTTAACAGACTAAACCTACATTATATACGAGCATATTATATTATTTTATTGTTTTTACACCGAAAATTTAAGTATTTCTTTTTAATTTTGCCTAAATAAATTTCTAAAATAGAATAAATGTCTAGCATACCGCATGACGTCACGTTGGCAGCGCCCTGTAATACCGATACACCTATTAAAGTGACACTAGTGTGACCTTTATGGGCGGCGCTTTAGTTACTTCCGGAAATTTGATTATTTGATTTGTGTTTTTTGGCCCAAAAATTGAGTTTTTCGCTGTGAAACACGCACAGTTGTTGTTGCCCTCACTTTTTGGTACATTTCCAATATCGCGTCAGCCCGTTATCACCTCTAATTGTGTTGGCAACAATGTTAAATATTTGTTGATAACGGGATAAAACCGTGTTGTGATTGTAAATCAGAGCCAAGGTCGCTAAATTAGATCTTATGGATCCTTGGGGCAGCGCCGGAAACGAGCCTACAGTCGTTGAAAGTCGCTTTGAAGACAATTTCGTTCCCTCAGTGCGTGACACCTTGCCCGATTCGGACCAGTACCTTGCAACTTTAGGTAACAAAAATGATCTCCTTGTGACCAACGTAACGTTAATCTCTGCAGAAAAACGTCTGCGTGATATTAAGAATGACCCCGACTTTTTGAAACAGTTGCGGGCTAAACGGGAGGCCTGTTTGCAGAATTTGCTCAACGGCGAGACCCAGTTTGAGCGCGACGACGACTTGGACGCCCCGGTCAACAACTCGCACCTAATCCGGACCATTCTGCCCCAGAAGCAGGCCCTAAACAAGGGGGAAATCGTCGAGTTGATCAACTACGAGGAGTTGGGGAGCGAGAGCGAAAATGACGTCGATTGACTTCGCCAGAAAGGCGCTAGTGGTGGTCACGGGGGCTTCCCGCGGGATCGGGCGGACGATAGCCCTCGAAATCGCGCGTAATTTGAACCAAAACTCGATTCTTATCCTCCTGGCGCGGTCTAGCAACGACCTTGAGCAAACCAAAAACCTCATTCTGGAAGTGGATAAGTCGCTCAATGTTATCACAGAGTCGGTGGACTTGTCCTCGGCCGATGTCCCCACGTATGAGAAAATCATAGATAAGGCCACAGCTTCGGTCGATACTACGGGAATCGAGTTCGGGATTATTTTTCACAACGCGGGAACCACCGGCGAAATCAAGCGGACCACGGACTTGACCGATGTTAAAATCTGGCGGGAATATTACGATTTGAATTTGTTCCAAGTCACGGCTTTGAATTCCGTTTTCGTGAGGAGAATACGGCCGATAGCGCCGCAGTTAGTTGTGGTTAATATCACGTCGTTGTGTGGGAGAACACCGTTTAAGAATTTGGCAATGTATGGGTCGGCGAAAGCCGCAAGAGAGTTGTTTTTCAAGGTTTTGGCCCTCGAAGAGGAGAATATTATTGTCTTGAATTACTCGCCAGGGCCTGTTGATACTAGCATGTTTGACAGTATTATCACTAATGCACAAAGTGAGGAGGTCCAAGAAAGTTTTAAAAAGGTGAAGGAGTCCACGATTTTGACGTGTGAGCAGACTGTGGGGCGACTGATAGCACTGCTGGAGAAAGGGGACTTCAAGTCGGGAGATACGATTGATTATTATGATAGGTTGTAACTTGTTATATTACTTGTATTATGGCTATGTGGAATATTGTGCTAGCAAATATATTTCCTCCTTGAGTTAATATATCAGGTGTTATTATTAAAAAGACTCAGAACATGCCCTGACATTTTTACGTATGTCGGAGAACAATTTTTAACATTATATTGTTGGTTGCCTACTAGACCAGCTCACCAGAATTCATATTGGTGAGTAGTGTTCAAATGAATCAAATTATAAATATTAAATACATATTTTTATCAATAATTTATCAAATTATTGGGGTTTTTTGCTTATTTAAGGGGTTCTTGCAATAAAAGTGGGAGATCCTTTAATTAGTATTTATTATGTACCTACTCGTATTATCTAATACTGGGTGATTATAAAAAATATATTGGTAACACTGATTTATTTCCACATTATGTGTCTAGGGTAACGCATTAAAACAGCTGTCGTGAGTAAAAAATTTATTTGGGAAATAATCATCTACACTCTTAGTAATACTTAAACGGCACTCCGGTTGACGGTCCTTGAGACGGTCGAAACGCCATCTACGAATTGTGTTTTGAAAAGAACATTAGCGTTACTGAACATTCCGTCTTTGAGCGACACCACAATGAACTAAAAATAATCAATTATTGTTAAAAAAAAATTGGACCCAGTAACGAACCTGTGACGTTTTGAAATGAGTCTTTAACATACGACCAATATTCTGCGTATGTGACAGATCTAAGGCGGCGTCAACTTCATCTAAAATATACAATGGCGCCGGTTTGAATAACAACATGGCGAGAATTAACGACAGGGCTGCTAATGACCTTTGTCCTCCACTCAATTCCGTCAAACTGTCTTTCCAAATGCCACCAAGCGAGACCTTAATCTATAAAAAAGTTTTAGTTGGCAAATTAAAAACGAAATTAATTTCACTCGCTATCGCTTGTGCGTGCTCTAAACAATACTGCGTATCTACAATTTTATCTAAAGTGCATTAGCAGGTATTCTACTTTTGTAGTCGACGATCCAACTAAATTATTTTCAAAATGGCTGAGTTTCCGGAACTTTAAAAAAACTGGTGCCAACTTTGAAATTTTAAATAATAACCACACATTTTTAGTGCATATTTGAATTCACCTTCACAAGCTGAGTAAAATTTACCAAAGCTGTTGGTACTTAACTGTTATAGTTGCTGACATATGTCAATTTTTTTGTTAAAATTTTCATTTGCAAGGGTTTATTAAAGACATCACAGCCCTTGAACCCTTTGCGATAAGTGAATAGTTTTTTTTGCATTTCTAGAATTTTCTAGAATTCTCAAAACTGTCAACTGTCGAAATTCATGGCTAGTATGATTTTTTCAAAAAGCTGCTATAACTCGGTTTTTTCAAATAGAACGACCCTATTTTCTTAACAGTAATCGAAAGAATATCGATATTTATGGTAAATTTTATCAATACGTCCTATACCAATCTCTTACAGTTTTTGAAAAAATTCAAAAACGAATTTTACTTCGTAATTTTCACAGTTAATCAAGTAGACATTGAAAAATGGACAATTGTCAAACCTCAATGTTTTATTTAGTTTTTAGCGGGTTCATTATCGAATAAGCAATTCGGAAGTAAAATTACCGTTGGGGGCGCCACTGAGCTAGGTCGAAAACAGTAACCATAAATGGCGGGAAAATGTTTATTCGGATATTTTGAGCGTTGTACGAATTTTGGGGCTTCACAATTATTACATTGCCTATGCGGAATGATTATTGCATCTTTGATGCAAGAAACTTATGTTGACAAATGAGAGATGACGAGGAAAACACGAATAACGAATGACTGTTTGGTTCACTTTCTTTATTGGAAAATTATTACAAAGACATTGAAAAGCCTACCTTTTGGCATAATTTACGTTTAAATGTATCAGCAGTTGTTAATCTTTATTGTAGTTTTGCAGATTTACCGCAGCATTTCATGATTTTTTCAGTGGAAAATTCTAACCTAAAATTCATAACACTTCACTAATTTATTGGTTTCTTGAGCCAAACTTTGTGTTCGCTGTGATCCATTACTTATAATCTTTAATTAGACAACTGTTTGATAACACTTTGTAATCAAAATTTAAATATTTTTCACTTTTTATCCACTTTCAAGTTCCAACAATAAACACTATACCACGAAAAACTACAGAACCAAAGTCAACGCTAGTATTTACCACCACGTACTTTTAAAGTAATTCTTTCTATTGTAAATAATTAACACTATACACGCAAAATTGTTGAACAATTCATTAAATGTCAGTTAAATGTGGCATTACGAAAATTTCTTTACTGTTTTCGACATAGTTCAAAAGTCATCACCAGAGGGCGTCTAGTTAATTTTATTTCCGAATAAAACAATAATATTTAATTATAGTTCATAATAACTTAGTGAATTATGTAAAGTAACTCAGTCAGTCTGACATCGAATTTTGAACTTCTTGAATGAAATTGATGATTAAATAGGACATTTCTTAATTAATAGCACAATTTTATCGTATTTTTCAGAAGTTTAATTGATTAAAAATGAAAATTACGAGCCAAAATTCAGTTTTTTGCGATTACTTCAAATAAATCATTCAAAAAATACTTAAATGTACGATGTTTTGTCCTTTTTCCCTTAATTTCAATTACCTCAACTCCCTGAAGGACCGTTTGTCCCGTGGGCGGCAACAGCTTGGCGGCGGCCCCTGGCAACAACGTGCTGAAAATCGAACCAAAATCTTTGGAAATTTGCGAATAAGCCTTGCACACAATATCTTCTCTCTTCCTGTCTAATTCTTTAATGGCATCGAGCAGCTTCTGTTTGTCTTGTTCAACAATTCGTAACTTTTTCTTCACTTCATTGTACTCTTTTTCCTGTTCTTCGAAATGGACTTGTGCTTGGCTGTTGACCGTGCGTCCAAGGTTTTTCCTCATTTCTTGTGCTTCTCGAATTTTTCTCTCCAACTTTAGGCCATCTTCATCTGACATCTTCTCGGCGTTTTTCAACTCGTTGCGATTGGCACGTTGCTCACAATCAGCTTGACGCGTCTTCAAATTCTTACACTCGTCTTGTAGTTTCTTCAACTTGTGAGTGGATTCTTTCATTTGGATCTCACACTGGGTGATTTTCGACTGCAGTTCTTCCTTTTCGTTGATCTTCTTTTGCACGTCTTTGTTCTTCTCGACGATTTCGGCTTTGCCTTTCTTGAGTTGGGCTTGCAATTCGGCGATGTTTTCCTAAAACACCGAGATTAAAGTAGAATTAACCAGTGATTAGAACAAGTATTTACATTCATTTCGGTTGATTGCGTCCCGATTTCTTCAAGTTGCTGTTTTAATTTTTCGATATTTGCTTCAGCTGCTTCAATCTGCTGCTTCGTATCCAACAAACTCTGTTTCAATTCTTCAATTTCTCCCTTAAACGTTGCATAATCCAACTCTTTTTGTTGCCACTCTTTTCGGCTTTTGTCCGCTTTTGCCTTCAATCTGGCCATTTCTGCTTCAGCCTCTTTTAATTTCTTCTCGGTTCCACCTTTCGAGCCTTCGACTTGTTTCTCCAAACTGGCCACTTTTTCGTTGAGTTTCTTCTCATTTTCTTCACACGAGGCAATTGTTTGCTTCAAATTTTCGATTTCTTTTTCCAAATTCGCTATTTCTTCCTTCTGTTGGTAATAAGTCGATTGTTGCAACCTTTGCGTAATTAAACTCAATTCGTGCTCTTTCAATTCCAACTGTCTTCGATACGTGGCGAATTGTTCTTCTTTGGGGCCCATTTCACGAATTTCGGACTCGATTTTTTCAAATTCTTCATCTTTGGCATTCAGTTGTTGCTAAATAAAAATTAACAAAAATTTTTATAATTGAATAACTAATTACCTCCACTTGTTTTATGGTTTCGAGTTGTTTCAAAACCGATTCGGTTTGTTCCCGGGAACCCCCAGTTAAGGTACCCGCCGGGTCGACAATGTCGCCATCTAGCGTCACACATTTGCGTCTAATCCTGTTATCAAAGGCGACTTGTTTTGCCACATCCATGTCCTTACAAATGAACACATTTCCGAAAATGTGTTCCATAACGACTTGCATTTTTTTGTCGTACTTCAAGTAGTCCAAGGCCAGTTTGATATTGTCTTTCCCGACCTACAACCGCCATGTTTTGCGACATTTTGAATATACACCAAGGTTTTTATTTTGTTGAACGTCACTTGCTGTTTCAAAAACTATAAAAAAATAGCAACAATCTACTTACATTTTTTTGGGGTCAAATGAGTTGTGTTAAATTAAATTCCAGTAAAAAAAATGTGCCAAGAAAACACCTTAATTAAAAAAAAAAACAATTGTGAAAAGTGACAGTTGTTTTTATAGTTCTGAAACAGGTATTACGTTATTTAGAGCGTTAATTACTAGTCTTTCATTTATATTATGCTAATAAAATATTATAAAGTAGGTTTAATTTTAGTTTAATATTGTTTAAATTATTTTTTTATTCAATAATTTTATAGAAAAATGCCAAATACAGTAAAAAAATTATATAAGAAAAAATATCCTGAAAGAAATATTCCAAACGCCCCTAAAGAAATACTTTAAAGATTAATTTATTACAAAAAGCTGCTGCTAGAAAATAATATTAAACTTATTATTGAAAAATAAGTATTATCCGTTCACGATTGTTTTAAATTCTCAGCAGGCGTAGATATATTTTTCTGAGGTTGGCTTCAGGTCCTGTCAGGTACTGTCTTTATGACGTTGTCTTGTCAAAAATTCGCTGTGTTGTCAGTTCTACTACTTATTAATTTAAAATGTCGAAAATAATTTCTGTTGATAAGAAAGTGTGCATCAAAAGATGCAAGAAAGACAGACCCGACTTTTTTAACTAATGATAATGAGTAGAATAACAATAAAAACGTATTTAATTAATTATTTAAAAAATGAAGCAAACTGACAACAGTCGTTGGTTGTCATCAATTATAACCCAAAATAAATTTCTTATGACAACTCACAGTACTGCCAAATAAAATGTCAGATTTTCATAGATAGTCCGAATTTAAGACAATTATGTGGTATGTTTCAAATCTTTAGCACCAATTGTCAATTTTCCTTGGCTCTAAATTTGTCGTAAGCTAGAATTGTTTTCTTATAAATAAACTCTCATTTTATGCTTTAGCTTTCTCAAAAAAAATGCAAATGCGATGTTGTAATTTTTTCTTAAAAACAGAAAGAAAAAAAAAGGAAAGAAAGTAAAAAAAAAGAAAGAAAGAAAGGAAAAAAGGAAAGAAAGAAACTAAAAGACTTCCATACGTGATAATTTTAGCACAATGGAAAAAAATCAGTGCGAAAAAAAATAAAAAAGATTCACCTAGAAATAGAAGAAGAAGAAAGGAAACGACTTAAAAGTGCAGACAAAATCTCAAAATAAAAACTCTAGAACAAAAAAAACTTAAAACAAATAGGGAAAAATCGAGTAACAACAATAGTAATAAACAAAATTTTGAAAACAGATAACCATTCTTAAGGTTAAATCTTAATCCTTTAACAAATGAACACCAAAAGCTAATTGTGTTATCAGTTTTATGACTGCGCTTGCCAGATATTACTGAAATAAGACTTTTATTAAAAAAAATTATAAAACAAAATGTATTAATTGTACTCAAAATATTTCAAGGTCTAATGCGGCTTTAACTGCCTACGCTGTAAAAAAAGTACTATGTATAAATGTATAAAATAAAGATGTTTAATTTACATAAATAAAACTCTGAATGTTTTGAATGCTTATCTTGTTTAAACAAAATTTTTTTGTTAACATATTGCTGTTTATAGAGAATTTGCGATTTATTTTGTATGTTTTTTTGTTTTATGTTACAAACAAAAACATATCTTACTGAAGACTTTTATTTAAAGTTGAGGTGCTAATGACTAAAACATAGAGTGCCAATAATAATTGCGCAAATGCCAATCACTAATTTTTTTTTGTTTTTTATTTTGGAATTATTTAAAAATTAGCTATAATTTTTTTTTCGGTTAATATATTTTGTTTATTTAGGTGCATTTAGGAATAATTTGGATTAAATTACCACATTAAAAAAAATCTTCACATAACGCTTTTGTTTAAACAAAGATATGGTTAACCCTTAAGGTGCCAATCGCTACACTACTTACCCCATTGTCTATATGGTAGAGTTTATTTCGCTGAGCATTACATAATTAATTGTACTATTATGCTATGTTCAGTTGCATTGTAAACAACAGTTATACAGACAGAAACGCCAATAAAATATAAAATAAAAAATTAAATAAAATCGTCATTGACTTACCAAAATCTCGGCTGTCTTAACAACACTGTTGCTCATCTTATTCACTTGAATTTTATTAAGCGGCATGAAGGTGCGCCTCTGCTGTAAATCCCCGTTTTTGAGTAGCTTCTTGCCGGTAATGTCGGTATCTATAACAACATTGTACAACCGACCACCGGCTGCCATTTCCAAAGCATACGCCGCCGCCTCGTCTTTCACTTCAAACAATCGGCAAACAACTCCAATAACACTGCTCCTTTTAAAATTGGGTTCGGGGTCTTTATACCTGAACTGGGTGTATGAATTCCGCATCTCAAAATGATCAACCCGTTGCTTCAAAACCCTCATTTCTTGCGCCAAGTGTCCTCTCCTATTCTTCAAATCGTTCATCCGGTCCTCCTTGAAATGCAATTTTTTCATACTGTTTTTCAATTGTTCAATTTCTTGAGTCATGGCCTTTTGGGCCTGTTGGTCTTTGAGGATTTCGTTTGCGTTGGAACTTTTCCGTTGTTTTTCTTTGAGGCGGTCTTCAAAATATTTGAGCTTGACGCGAGTGCAGTTTTTGTTGCTGGTCACTTCAGAGACTTCTTGACGTACGTTCATTAATTGGGCGAGAAGCGACTCGGCTTCGCCTTGGTCGTTGAGTTCCATTCCAGCGCTTAAAGCCACAACTCGTTTTTGGGACGTAAGGTAAGCTTCCTTGTCCTTTTCGTCCGCTTCTTTGAGTTTGAGGAAAGTCGATTCGACTTTCGCCAAGTTGGATTCTTTGAGTTTGAGGGTTTTTTCGTCGTCGGAAAAATTCTAAAAAATATTGACTAGTTGCTGGAGAAATTTAGTTGGGTGGGAGGGAAATACCTTTTCCAGTTGCTTTTTTCTCTTGGTTTCGTTGTCAATTTCGTCGTTGAGCGATTTTATGTTTGCGTTCACTTTGGCTTGGGATTTTTCAGCCGTTCGTAGTTCGTTTTCGAGTTTTTCCAAACCTTTATTACCATCCTAAATAATTATTTCTTAATTAATAAAAGTACTTTGTTCCTTACATTTTTTTATTTTCAACCGTATTTCCAGCGTTTTGATAAATATGCGACGGTGCGCAAAAAAACATGGCTTAGAATTATCGTACGAACGCTGCGAATACGGTTGAAGATATAAAAAAAGTGTAAGGAACAAAATTGTAGAGAATTAAATTTTCTACAAAAAAGTCCGCGACACCATATTTCTATCTTAAACAGTTTATGTATAAATTAGCTTTCCAATACTTGACCAAATCCGTCGCTTGGGCGTCTTTGAACGACTTTGGGGCCCAAATGGTTGAAGTTAGGGATATGGTCTCGCGAACTTTTTTGTAGGAAATTAAATTCTCTACAACTTTCTTCCTAACACTTTTCTTGTATCTGTAACTGTATTCGCAGTGTTTTGAAAAATATGGGGCAGAGTAAAAATTGGTAAGTTTTTTTTTAATATAGTTTACGATAAAATTTTTGCTTTATGTTTATGTATTACTATTGAGAATTTAATTAATAAACTTAGTTAATAAACCTAGACGGTAATGGAAAAACTGCGCTCTCTGACGACCTTAACGGAACTATCGAGGACAGGAACGTTTTATTTGTACCTTGTTCCGCATCCTAACCTTTAGATCTCCGTAGTTTTTAATAAATTTTAAGAACAAAACGTACCGCCTCGGCCTTCTTTGTTAATTCCTTAATAATCCCATCCAGCTCTTTAATTCTTTCTTTATGGAGTGTTTTTTCTTCCTCAACATTTTTCAAACTGTTTTCTTCGGCTTCGAGTTTGTTTTTCATTTCTACGTATCTTCTGTTCGACACGACATATTCCCAAGCTTTGTAGAGACCTAACATGTGGTCTAATTCCTTTTCTACGTTTTTGAACTCAATGTATTGTCTTCGTTCCTCTCTTAATTTTTCTAATCTTGGTGTGATTACCTCTTTCATTATCTACAAAAAAACGTGATGTTACCGCAATAGTTTTGTTTGTTATTACAGTTTGGAGTTCCGTAAGTTTGGCATCTTTTTTCCGAATTGTTTTCAAAGTATCGTCTCGTTTAGTTGTATACATTTTAGTGCCAGCGCCTTCCTCAATCATGCCTAAAATCTGGCACCAGAAATGTAATGTAATCACTAATCAAACGCAACATTCTTACTTCAAACGGTTTCATGTTTAAGACTTTGGTGATTTTCCCTTGCATAATCAAAAAGTGTGGATTATTCACGTTCAATTGAATGGAACAAAACAAATCTTGGACTTTCTTATTTTGAACCGACATTCCGTTAATCATGTATTTACTTTTCCCCCCCATCATGATCTGTCTTGAGATGGTGATCTCGGAGACATCTTCAAACCCTGGGGGGCACTGATCTGGGTTCGAATTATCAAAAGTGATAGACACCGTGGCCTTTTCAATACCGCATTGGCCACTTTTGTAAATCAAGTCTTGCAAATTGCCCACACGGACCTAAAATCTCAAATCAAAAAATTGTCTTTTGAGGTTAGGTACGGCAAATACATGGCTCAAATTCGAGATTCCTAGAACGAAACATATGGAATCGAGGATGTTTGATTTACCACTGCCATTTAGGCCCGTGATAGCGTTGAATTCCTTATCAAAACCCGAAACTTCGGTGCGGTGGCCGTAGGACTTGAAACCGTCCAAAATCACCGATTTTATGTACATTGTTGCAAGAAGCCAGTTTGCGGCTTCTGGATGATTGTCTCGATGTAAAATACAATTTAAACACTAAACTAAACGCAAAAATTAATCAAACAAAGCAAAAAACGGTTGGAAGTGTCACTTTTGAATCAAATTTTGATTTTGACAGTTGTAACCAGAGACACTGCGCATTAAAAACGACAAAATAATAACACTAACTCAATTACTATTCTACTAATTTACTGGTTTTTTGTTTTAAATAGCGTTACAAAACGAATTCGTTATGCCTTTAAATAATAGGGTTGATGTAAGGCCTCATTTTTTTTTATTTGTGGTTTAAACGATGTTTAGAGTCCGCGAAATGACAGATCGTCCACGGTGGTAGGAGTGCGCAGAGACGAAAACTCGTCTCGGACGAGTCCAATCTTTAAATTAGGGGTGTTGGCAGAAAACAGTGGCGTGGCGTGTACTTACATGTGTAGGGAATTCGTCTTAAAGTTTAACATTTCAATATTACCAGTTATAGTAAAGATACCAGTAGAAACATTTTTTGCAATAAACGCGTTTTTACTCTTTACTCATTGTGTATTTTTATTTATTCGACCTCTCTGCTTTGTATTTCTAGGAAATCAACGTGTATTATATATAATATATATAATTTTAACTACTACAAATTATGAATCTCAAACCCTTCTTGATCATAGAATAGTTTTTTGCTACGCCACTGCTCAATCTCCTCACTCGATGAAGTACGCATTGGCTCCGCCTATCGTGGTCGTTTACAGAGTTTCCGAGCTCTACCACTAATTTTCGCACTAAAATTTCACATTGCCAGTTTCTGTTTAAATATAAACATGCATTTTTATTTTTCCACTAACTGCATGCGAAACTTTTATAATTTTAGACGTTTATAGACGAATACATTTGTCATAATTAATTTTTCTAGATCAATACTGTTCTATTTTGAATAATTCTGTGTATGAATGTTTCTAAATTTGACGGATTTGGACAGTGAATGTTTCTGGTTATGACCTGTTTTAGACGTGTGATGACGTCACATCCGAGGTTAGGTGTGCGGCGCAGGCGGCGAGGGCGGTTCAGTCGACAGCGAGCAGTGGTACGGGTCAGATCGGGAGCGGGAGCGGGAGGCGAGGCGAAGCGAGGTGAGTCGGTTTATTTAAATTATTGTGTATTGTGCGGTTTCGTTCAATTTATTCAGTTTGTTACTTGCCGTTGTCGCGAACGGACGTGTGTTCAAGCAAATCTAAATTTTCCGGTTTAAATTTTCAATTCGGTGGCTAGTGATCGCGTTTGAGTGACACATTTTAAATACAGTAAATAAAATTATTATCAAACACTCAAATAATTTATTGCCACGTAATAATTTTGTCTTTAATTTCAATGAATGAAAGTGGCTTGCTCAAAATTTAATGCAAATAAACATTTTTTTGGTTTCATTTTTATTATTATTTTTTTTAATGCTACAAACGGTAGCCAACGTGGAAGCGATATGAAGGTAGGTGTATTTTATTGCTGTGTCGTATTTATTTATTTATTTCACAAACCAATAATTTCATAAAACTTAAATGCAATTAAAATCTCTAAATGCGGTGTTGAAAAGTGATATTTTGAGTGACACATTTTAAATACAGTAACTATAAATAAAATAAAACACTCAAATAATTTACTGCCACGTAATTTTGTCTTTAATTTCAATGAATGAAAGTGGCTTGCTCAAAATTTAATGCAAATAAACATTTTTTTGGTTTCATTTTTATTATTATTTTTTTAATGCTACAAACGGTAGCCAACGTGGAAGCGATATGAAGGTAGGTGTATTTTATTGCTGTGTCGTATTTATTCATTTCACAAACCAATAATTTCATAAAACTTAAATGCAATTAAAATCTTTAAATGCGGTGTTGAAAAGTGATATTTTGAGTGACACATTTTAAATACAGTAACTAAATAAAATAAAACACTCAAATAATTAATTGCCACGTAATAATTTTGTCTTTAATTTCAATGAATGAAAGTGGCTGCTCAAAATTTAATGCAAATAAACATTTTTTTGGTTTCATTTTTATTATTATTTTTTTAATGCTACAAACGGTAGCCAACGTGGAAGCGATATGAAGGTAGGTGTATTTTATTGCTGTGTCGTGTTTATTTATTTCACAAACCAATAATTTCATAAAACTTAAATGCAATTAAAATCTCTAAATGCGGTGTTGAAAAGTGATATTTTGAGTGACACATTTTAAATACAGTAACTATAAATAAAATAAAACACTCAAATAATTAATTGCCACGTAATAATTTTGTCTTTAATTTCAATGAATGAAAGTGGCTTGCTCAAAATTTAATGCAAATAAACATTTTTTTGGTTTCATTTTTATTATTATTTTTTTTAATGCTACAAACGGTAGCCAACGTGGAAGCGATATGAAGGTAGGTGTATTTTATTGCTGTGTCGTGTTTATTTATTTCACAAACCAATAATTTCATAAAACTTAAATGCAATTAAAATCTTTAAATGCGGTGTTGAAAAGTGATATTTTGAGTGACACATTTTAAATACAGTAACTATAAATAAAATAAAACACTCAAATAATTTATTGCCACGTAATTTTGTCTTTAATTTCAATGAATGAAAGTGGCTGCTCAAAATTTAATGCAAATAAACATTTTTTTGGTTTCATTTTTATTATTATTTTTTTTAATGCTACAAACGGTAGCCAACGTGGAAGCGATATGAAGGTAGGTGTATTTTATTGCTGTGTCGTATTTATTCATTTCACAAACCAATAATTTCATAAATCTCCACGTGGTTCTTGCTGGACAAATTAGTTATTAGCTAATTTGACCCTTTAGAGCAATCCTTAAATATAATAAGTATTCTTGATTGTTTTTTACACCCTTTAAGTTATGTCGCTTTTTGTAATTTTCATGCAAATAAAGATTTTTTAATGGTGTTGTTTTTAATTTCTTTTTATTGTTTTGCTACAAACAGTAGCCAACGTGGAAGCCATAAAGGTAGGTGCATTTTTTCCCTTCAATTTATCTGTGGTATTGAATTTCTTATAGTTTGAGTGCCACATATTATGTTGTATTGTGTGTTTTTTATTTTGTATAATATTGATAACATGTAACTTTTATGCAAATAAAGATTTTTTTAATGGTGTTGTTTTTAATTTCTTTTTATTGTTTTGCTACAAATAGTAGCCAACGCAGAAGCCATAAATGTAGGTGCATTTTATTTTTGTCACGCATTTTTTTTTATTTCCAATAATTACCAATAATTCTTTCATTTCCCTCATTTTCTAATAATTATTGTTTACCTCATCCTTATATCCTTTTTTTCCTGGCAAGAATGCTCTAAACCTCCACGTGGTTCTTGCTGGACAAGTTAGTTATTAATTTGACTAATTAGAGCAATCCTTAAATACGAATTTTTTTTAAATTCGTTAAGATCCTAAGGGTCGTTTGTCCGAACATGATTTTTGTACAGTCAAAGGCCCTATTAGAGGGCTTGATTTCCTACAAAAATTAAGAAAATTGCAGGATATAAAAGGGATGAAAAGAAAATAAAGTTTTCGAAATAGGGAAATTTTATAGAATCTTTAAAAATTCATTAAGGTCTCAAGGGGTGTTTGTCCGAACATGAATTTTTTACAGTCCAAGGCGCAATCGGAGGGCTTAATCTCTTGCAAAAATAAAGAAAATTGCGGGATATAAAAGGGGTGAAAAAAAATAACGCTTGCAAAATAGGAAAATCTTAAAGAATCTTAAAAAATTCATAAGGTCCCAAAGGGTGTTTGTTCAAACATGATTTTTTCACAGTCGAAGGCCCTATCGAAGGGCTTGATCTCCTACAAAAATAAAGAAAATTGCAGGATTTAAAGGGTGTGAAAAAAATCTGTTTGCAGTGCTTCAATATAAGAATAAAAAATTCAGAAATTAAATGCAGTCAAGTTTTAATTTTTAATAGAAACACATTACAATGGTCAAAAGATGATTTAAACCATCGTTACAGTGGTGTCTAATGTCACGAAAACAGTTCATGGGGTCTGGTCACTTCGCACAAAAAAACGCGCCAAAAAAACTGCTAAAGCTTTATTAAATCAACAAAATAAATAAAACAATCACATTTCCCCTTAAAAAAAATTCCTGAAGAAAAACACAAAGGCATGCACCCACGTGGGCACAGCCCTCTCCGTCTCAGCGGGCCTCCCAAACCCGTACAATCTTTGGCACTCTTCATGTAACTCTTTTTTCAATACTGGATTTTCGGTAACAACGGCTAGTTGCGTTTCGAGGTCGCGTCGCACCGACCTTTCGCCGAAATTCGGGGACCCAATTAGAGTCAAACTCGGGTTGTTGTCTTTGGGGGCGTAGTACCACAGCCCCTTGCCGTGGTACGTCCATTTGTCCCTCAAATACTCAAAGAGGTCGATTCGGTATTGTTGGTCCAGTTTTTCGAATTCGTTTCGAAACTTGTGAGCGATGAGGGAATAGGCGTAGGGGATTCCCCCGGCTGGGCCTTTGGCCCCCAGAAAACCGTTAGCTTTGGGGTGCGCCATGAGGATTTTACACGTGGCCGAGGTTTGATTTATTAACGTGGTCATGTATTGGGAAGTGAGGTTGAAGTAACCGGTAGAAATGCACAAGATGGAGTCTTGGGGGGCTTCCGAGAGGAGGCGAGTAGTGGTGTCGGAGTCTTGCGTGATGCCGAGTTGACCCATTTGCACCAAGGGGAAGATCCAAGTGTCTTAAAATTTTATTACTTTATTGCAAACGATTTACTAGAGGACTATCAAGTGTGCTGTGGAATTTTACGTATTTTGAGCATTTTACACGATATATAATGGTCGAAAAAACAGCAATTATTTAAAAACTATTTCACTTACCAAACCCGTCCTCTTTGTGTATGTTACGTTCGTCTTTTGTTTCAGTTATGTAGCTGTCAACGATGTCCCCAGCCTCCTCGATGAAGTCGTTTTTGCTGCCCTTGTACGGTAAGTGTGTCCATTCCTCGTCCAGACCTACATTATTATTCTTATCTAAAGTTAAGCTAAATTTTTGTACTCTTTTAACTAGACCGCAGTAAAAATCACACAACCTTTTATCTTTAATTACAAAATAACGGTCTTGCCTATTCGTAAAATAATCATTTGATAAGTTAGCCCCACTAATGACAAGCGTATCATCAAAAATGTACAGCTTCATGTGTTGCAAGCCGTACAGTTCGTTCCACCTATGTGGAGTCACTTTCTTTAGGAGCCCCCTCAAGACTGGAGTGTGGTACAACGAAACGGTACAATTACCGTTTTTTTGTAAGAGGGGCCTTAAGACAGTTCGAGAATTTACCTCAAACCTACTCCCCCTCATATAATCCAACAAGACACTAACACTAAGGCCCCCTTTTTGGAAATTCTCATTATCCAAAACAGCCTTGACTAGGTTTTTCTCCAAGTTACCAGTCCCCAAATAGAGACTGACCAATACTATACGTCTCGTCGCTGAAGCGCAACCCTCTTTTAAAACATTATAAAAGTGTGGGGGCTCCGATAAAATCCTAATATTACTGGCTTTGATAGGGAAGCAGGGGGCCACACTTGAGAGCCACCCGAACGGTATAGTCTCAGGCTTAGTGAATGGGCTCGGGTAGACAACCTCGGTTTGTGCGGTTGTCTCCAGGAGGCTATTAAAGACACGTCGGAACATTGCGCCTGAAAAAAGTGTGGTTAGGGACGCCTACATTTCGAAAAACACAAACTAGGGGCCCGAAAATTTGTGAATTATTGGGGGACGAGCCCTGGCTTACGTCACCTAAAGGTTGTCCCCAAACTTTTGGTCAATCAAACGAAAATAATGTTTTTTCAAGTGGGCCTGAAGTGAGGTTATGTAACAATTTTGGGCTTTTTTGGCGAAAATTGTACAATAATAGGTTATCAGGGCAGTGTTTTAACTGACTCACGGTTTTACCTTGGATTATTTAGGCGAATTTGAAGGCTTTTTTGGCGATTATGCATTGGAAATGGGTTGTCAAAATTACTAAAGTTACATGTGGGCCTCAAACCGGAATCGTTTAATTTTTTTATTAATTTGTACCGGCTTGGGTCATCTATTGTTGCGATTGATTTGTTCCTTATGTCATTTTTGTGTTTCGGTGATTGGTTTATAATTAATTGTGCCAAAAACCTCAAACTCACATTCGGGGACGTACCACGTTTACATGTTATGTCACTTTTATCACTAAAATATTCATATTATTTCAAAAAAATAATCAAGTAAGGGGCATAAAACTACTTTACGGCAACCCATTTGTTTGTATAAATGAATAATAATTAAATAAAGCGTTCCGCACTTGTTGGATTTCCACCGCGCGCATTTCAAAATGTGGGGATCCCCCAAAAAAATAAGTCATTTATGGCATCACATGTTTATTACAATAATTACAGTCGAAATTAAGTCACAACGCCCGAATGTTTGCGCTTGATGTGTAGCTTCAAAGACGAATTCCTCCTCGTGACGTACATTAGGCAATGTTCACATTTCAGCCATTTGATGTCCCCTGGAGGACTATGCAGCTCTGAAACGTGTTTATTCAGGCGGCTTCTTGTCTTGGCCTTGTAGTCGCAGTGGTTACATTTGAACCACTGAATATTTTCAGGACTGGCGTGCTGAAATTGGTGGTAGGCCAAGCACGACTTGGTTTTGGTTTTGTAAACGCAGTGCTGGCACTGAAACCACTTGATCTCGTCGGGGGGCAGGTGCCGGTGCTTGTAGTGGTTTTTCAGGGTGCTCTTCTGCTTGGTCTGATAGGGGCACTGGTCGCAGGTGTACCACACGATTTCTTTTTCGTTGAGGTGTTTGAGGGAGTTGTGTCTGGTTAATTTCGAGCGTTCTTTGCACTTGTACGGGCATTGGTTGCACGTGAACCACTTGTTTGGTTCGAATTTGAAAGGGTCGACTAGAATTGTGTCTTCGGTTGCGAAATCGTCGGGGAACAGTTCTTCTTTAATTTCGTTTTTGCTCATTTCTGGAAGTGTGACAATGTCGGTTTCTTCAATTTGGAGGATTTTCGGGGAACAGTTAATACAAAAACATATTGACGATTTATTGTCGACGGTTATTTCGGCCAAAAGTGCGAGACTTTCGTGGTTTGAGCTTATGTGGTTGACCAGGATTGTCTCACATTGAGACTCGAAGGAGCAAGAGGGGCACTGATTCATGGTTACGGGTTTTGGGGGCTGTGTTGTTTGAGTGAATCCACACTATTAAATGTTTATTGAATTGTTGCCGGAAATCGGAGCGGTGAAAGGTCAAAGGTGAACATTGCACTGATTGCGGAAAGTGAGGTTAACTCAATTGGTTTTGGCGCAAAAACTACAAAAATTATTAATTTTCGATAAACTGGAGGGAAACGAGTTTTTTTTATTCGTTGAATGCGCTATTATTAACTTTTATTTTACCCCAAGGTTGAGGTTATATCACAACCAAGTGCGCGACTTTGTGTATTGTTGGTTACATAAATTACCTTCTTAATTCAGGGGCGGCTCGTGCATTATTAACACATTTGCAGTTTTAATTTTTAAATGGGTAATCGGTGGAATACCAATGACTCAGTGTTGCCAATCAATTTTTTTGACCCAATCTTTTATAGTCACTCGGTAGATGAAGTCTAAATTCACCAGACAAATTATAGGCGTCGAAAATTATCTTATTTTTTGGAAAAGAACTTATTTTTTTGCTTCTGTTGGGGCAAAATAATTTTTATTAAAGCCGAGACAATGTTATTTTAATACTAAAAGCTCTTGTTAATATTGAGAAACTAATATGTTTTGACAAAAATTTTGATTATTTGTCTTTTTGATTCGACGACGTGCTAAAGAAAATATTTTTGATAATTTATTGATTTATTTTTATCTAAAACCAGTTGTTACTCCAAATGAGTCGTTAAGCGCTAGAAAGAAGCACACTAATTTTACAATTTATTTCAATGAAATTTTTGATATTTTTTGAGCTTTTGAGGAAATTTTGTAAAATACTCTGCATTGCATTATCGCTCTCTAAAAATGCCAAAATTATATCATTTTCGATCTAATAATTTATTGATTTTTTGGGCCGGTACAGCGAAACTTTGCAAAAAATTTGAGATTTTGTCTCGATAAACTGTTGAATATGAAAAAAAATTGCTTAATTGTTTCATAATTTTTCCACACTTAAATTAATTATTTCAATTAAAAACTTGAAATTTCTCACTAAAGTTTTCAAAATCTTGTGTTTAAGTCGTCAGATAAACTGCTTTTTACTATTCATGACCTCACTTATAAAATAGAAAGAACATAATTTCTACTTCGCTGCACAAAAAACTATTGACTTCTAAGGCTATTTCGAACAAAATGTCTTAAAATAGACCCGTTTTTAGTTAAACAACGGTTGAAAAAAGCAAAACTACTGAATTTTTTTATTCACAAGTTAATAACTTTTCGTTTTATTTTAACAAAATCTTGCTTAAGCGGTCTAAGATAGCAAAAATAACACCATTTGCGACATAATTCTGTATTTTTGATTAAATTTGGCAAAATAATTGCATTTCTGATTATTTTTGACTGAATAACACATCCTAAATGGCGTAAAAATACGTAGCTAATAATTTGTAGCTAACTTAGTGCTGTTCCGTTCTGTTTTAACAAAAAGAACGCGAAATTTTGCTCAAACAGATCGAGAAATCATTAATAGAAATTGATAATTCAGCCTTTTAAGACATTTTATAGCTAAAACGCATTTTTTTCACATTAATTCATTTTAGAATACAGCAAAAAATTACAAAATGATTCTCGAAAATGAAATTATTTTGGATTGTTCTGTTAGAATTAATTGATTTTAAGTAAGAAATTTACTTATTTTGTGATATTTACTTGACTACTTTGATTAAAATTATTTTGGTCTGCCTTTTTTCTTATTAATACACCGAAGAATACTAATTGTCGAAATTTCTAGAAAGTAACCAATTTTTCTTGCGAATTTTCCCCAAAAGAGGCGTAAAAAGCAACACAACTTTTACTTTGTCCGTGCAGATTTGCACATTTTTTAGCCAAAAACTCACTTTTTTGGCATAAATATTTCTTAATTATTTCGCAAATTCCATTGAAATGACGTTACTTGTGCTCGTTATAAGAGGGTTTGTCTACAAAATTTCTCCAAAAGTATCGATGAATCGTAATTATTAATTAGTTCAATTATTTTTTTTTACTTTTTCTATGATACTATGTTATTTTTTGTAGTTTTTCAGCCAAAATAAACGCTCTTATTTAACTGTAATTTCGCTTGTCTTTTTCGTAACATTTATCTCATTTTTAATCAAGAAACTCAATGATTAAAAAAAGGACCAAATTAGGTGGGTTCGGTATTTAGGACGTAATAAAACTTTGCTAAAATTTATTTCAAGTCGGTACTACAACTTTGCCTACAAAAACAACCAAATCATTCACTTTGACAAAAAATACAAACGGACGGTCCACTCTAAACTCCCTGGCGTTGTTACCATTCCGATTTATCAATTTCACTAGAAAAAATAATTATTTTTGCCCTTAAAACACACTCCTACCAACCGATAAAAGTGGCAGCTGCGGCCTCAATCCCATCCTCATCCACTTCAATAAACGTCTTCTGGACGATATCACTGATAAACAACTCACCTTTTCGCCCAGCTATTAAACTAAAATCAGCTTCGCCATCCTCAAAAGCCCTCCTCACACCTAACTAAACCCAAATCAAGCCAAATCAAACATAAAAAATACCCACATTTTTCAAAACTTGCTTCAAGTCGATTCGTGACTCCAGTTTAAATTTCGGGAGCGCCACGTTGAAAATATCCCGTTGGGTTTCTTGTGGGCTTTCCAAAACTGCCCCCATTTGGGCTTCCAGAAGGTCAATTGATTGGGCCAAAACCACGGTTAGGGTAACATTTTGCCCTTCAAGGGAAAGCACCAAGAAAGTGGCATTTAGGTCGAAGTTTTCGTAAAATTCGAATTCTTCGGACCAGATGTGCATCATGTCCACTAGTGTTGTGTTATCCTTGGTGTAAAACACCGAAGGGCGGGTTTCCAGGAAATGGAAGGGCGTGCTCCAGTTGGCCCTAAATCGGAGAGTGTTCACCAGAAGGGTCACAGTTTTGTTGCCCAAATCCTCCCCATTTACCAAATTTCGGATTTTGGAGTCGGTTTCTTGCTCCACCCAGTGGTTAATTCCCGCCACCGCTTTATCTTTACTAGCGAAATCAATGTTTTCCAGAGTGGCGTTGTAGGTTTTTTGGGCCAAAATTTTAAAATCACTATTGATTGGACATTTTTCCGCCACGTATATTTTATTAACTGTTCGTAAAACGTAGTCAGGGTTTTGCAAAAGTGCGAACACTTGGCCAACTCCCTCTCGGAGTGTTGGCTCACTTGGGGGCAAATGTGCCCCTTGACGGAGCTCCTCTTTGGTTGCGTTTTTGGCGCCAGCTTGGGCCAAGGCCAGGATCAGTTCGGCTGAAAGCGGACTTACCAGAACATTTCCGCCACTGTTGAGCTCCTGAAATCGTGCTTGTGATTGTGAGGTGGTGACTGTGATATTTACTTTGTAAACAGAAGCAGCGAATTTGTTGGTACTGCTAATAAACTCTTGCAAGGCCGACTGGTCGGCCAAGGCTGCGGTCACAAGAATAACGAACGTAAGAAGGTTCATTATGACTTGTACTAATTTGTTAACGTTGGTATATAAAGTTGGGTTTGACGGTTTCGGTGAAGTGTAATACAAGTTGGGATTTACGACATGTGCTGTGCTGGAAATGGTTTATCCCATGACGTGTTTGTTATTATTATTGTAATGTTTTGTGGCAGTTCTATTAACAAACTTGGGAAAAATAAAAATAAAGGCAAGAATTTTGTGGTTTTTTATTTATTAAAACATAATTTGGAAGTGTTTGGTTAATCTTTAATCTTGATATAAAAAATAAACCGATCTTCGGCTCTTTTGCCGTTTCTTCATCAGCTGCAGAAGAGTGAAACAAGAAAAATAAAACAAGTGTTGACTTCTTTGTAGCTAAGCTGAGTAGTGGCTTATTTTATAATATTAATGATCAAACTTTTATATTTTGATTAAATCATGGGAAAAGCATGAAGAAAATGTAAGTATATAACGTAATTTTATCCGAAAATGATCACTTCCCAAAAATATTTTAAATAAAAAAATTATTATTGTTTATAAAATCTTATTGCTACAAATTATAATAAAAATTTTGTTAATCTTCAAATATATAAAAGTTATTGTACATAAAACAAGATAAATAAAAATGTACATAGTAATCACTTGTAGATATTTGAAATTTTAAGACGTTTATACTTTGATCGTTTCAATTATTATTGATTGCACAGTAGATTTTATTATCATTTTTGTTTTTTAAGGACCAGTTAACAGAAGCGTCACTAATTTATGTAATTTGCAGTTAAATGCGTGTTTAACTGATATTTTTGAGTTATGAATTTTTTTTCGTAAATAAAATTTTTCACTATAGATATTGCCTATCTTAAATTTTAGCAAAAAACTTTAAAAGTTTACATTTTGTTAAAAGATGGTTTTATACGCAAAATGAGCCGCTGAATTCAACTGAACAAACCGCATTGCTCTACGACTTTTAGTTTTTGAGTTATGAAGTTTTTTCGTAAATAAAATTTTTCACTATAGATATTGCCTATCTTAATTTTTAGCAAAAAACATTAAATGTTTACATCCTGTTAAAAGATGGTTTCATACGCAAAATGAGCCGCTGAATTCCATGGAACAAACCGCATTGCTCTACGAGTTTTAGTTTTTGAGTTATGAATTTTTTTTTAATAAAATTTTTTACTATAGATATTGCCTATCTTAATTTTTAGCAAAAAACTTTAAAAGTTTAGATCTTGTTAAAAGATGGTTTTATACGCAAAATGAGCCGCTGAATTCCATGGAACAAACCGCATTACTCTACGAGTTTTAGTTTTTGAGTTATGAATTTTTTTTAATAAAATTTTTTACTATAGATATTGCCTATCTTAATTTTTAGCAAAAAGCTTTAAAAGTTTATATCTTGTTAAAAGATGGTTTCATACGCAAAATGAGCCGCTGAATTCAATAGAATAAACCGCATTGCTCTACGACTTTTAGTTTTTGAGTTATGAATTTTTTTTCGTAAATAAAATTTTTCACTATAGATATTGCCTATCTTAATTTATAGCAAAAAACTTTAAAAGTTTACATTTTGTTAAAAAATGGTTTTATACGCAAAATGAGCCGCTGAATTCAATAGAACAAACCGCATTGCTCTACGACTTTTAGTTTTTGAGTTATGAATTTTTTTTTTAAATAAAATTTTTTACTATAGATATTGCCTATCTTAATTTATAGCAAAAAACTTTAAAAGTTTACATTTTGTTAAAAGACGGTTTTATACGCAAAATGAGCCGCTGAATTCAACAGAACAAACCGCATTGCTCTACGACTTTTAGTTTTTGAGTTATGAAGTTTTTTTCGTAAATAAAATTTTTCACTATAGATGTTGCCTATCTTAATTTTTAGCAAAAAACTTTAAATGTTTACATCCTGTTAAAAGATGGTTTCATACGCAAAATGAGCCGCTGAATTCAATGGAACAAACCGCATTGCTCTACGAATTTTAGTTTTTGAGTTATGAAGTTTTTTTCGTAAATAAAATTTTTCACTATAGATATTGCCTATCTTAATTTTTAGCAAAAAGCTTTAAAAGTTTATATCTTGTTAAAAGATGGTTTTATACGCAAAATGAGCCGCTAAATTCAATAGAACAAACCGCATTGCTGTACGACTTTTAGTTTTTGAGTTATGAAGTTTTTTTCGTAAATAAAATTTTTCACTATAGATATTGCCTATCTTAATTTTTAGCAAAAAACTTTAAATGTTTACATCCTGTTAAAAGATGGTTTCATACGCAAAATGAGCCGCTGAATTCCATGGAACAAACCGCATTGCTCTACGAATTTTAGTTTTTGAGTTATAAAGTTTTTTTCGTAAATAAAATTTTCTACTATAGATATTGCCTATCTTAATTTTTAGCAAAAAACTTTAAAAGTTTATATCTTGTTAAAAGATGGTTTTATACGCAAAATGAGCCGCTGAATTCAATAGAACAAACCGCATTGCTCTACGACTTTTAGTTTTTGAGTTATGAATTTTTTTTTGGTAAATAAAATTTTTCACTATAGATATTGCCTATCTTAATTTTTAGCAAAAAACTTTAAAAGTTTACATCTTGTTAAAAAATGGTTTTATACGCAAAATGAGCCGCTGAATTCAATGGAACAAATCGCATTGCTCTACGACTTTTAGTTTTCGAGTTATGAATTTTTTTGTAAATAAAATTTTTCACTATAGATGTTGCCTATCTTAATTTTTAGCAAAAAGCTTTAAAAGTTTATATCTTGTTAAAAGATGGTTTTTTACGCAAAATGAGCCACTGAATTCAACTGAATAAATCGCATTGCTCTACGACTTTTAGTTTTTGAGTTATGAATTTTTTTTAAATAAAATTTTTTACTATAGATATTGTCTATCTTAATTTTTAGCAAAAAGCTTTAAAAGTTTATATCTTGTTAAAAGATGGTTTTATACGCAAAATGAGCCGCTGAATTCAATGGAACAAACCGCATTGCTCTAAGACTTAGTTTTTGAGTTATGATTTTTTTTTTAATAAAATTTTTTACTTTAGATATTGCTTATCTTAATTTTTAGCAAAAAGCTTTAAAAGTTTATATCCTGTTAAAAGATGGTTTTATACGCAAAATGAGCCGCTGAATTCAATGGAACAAATCGCATTGCTCTACGAATTTTAGTTTTTGAGTTATGAATTTTTTTTTAATAAAATTTTTTACTATAGATATTGCCATCTTAATTTTTAGCAAAAAGCTTTAAAAGTTTATATCCTGTTAAAAGATGGTTTTATACGCAACATGAGCCACTGAATTCAATAGAACAAACCGCATTGCTCTACGACTTTTAGTTTTTGAGTTATGAAGTTTTTTTCGTAAATAAAATTTTTTACTATAGATATTGCCTATCTTAATTTTTAGCAAAAAACTTTAAAAATTTATATCTTGTTAAAAGATGGGTTTATACGCAAAATGAGCCGCTGAATTCAATGGAACAAACCGCATTGCTCTACGACTTTTAGTTTTTGAGTTATGAATTTTTTTTTAAATAAAATTTTTCCCTATAGATATTGCCTATCTTAATTTTGACCAAATTGAAGCAGTTTGGTTGGTCCATTCGCGTTGTTAACTTTTAACAACGCAATTAACTTTAACTGAGCTTTCTATAAACCGGCCTTTAGGGTTTCAAAAAATTGGTATAACTAGAATAAAAGTTATCAAGTCATCATTTATGGAAATACCCTGATTAAAATTCTGACCATTACTGTAAATAAGGTTTATTGGAAATATTTAACAACACCTACCACCACAAGAGATAATTTAAGACCAAATTTTTCCAATTTTTCTTTAAGTTGATAAACATTTATTAATTTTCTTAAAAGACAAATGAAAAATAAAAAATTTTTGAGGTTCGTCGCGACGTTTCGACACTTTAAGAGGTCAAAAAAAATGTTGGTTTGTTTGGAAATGTAATTTATTACTTAATTAATGCAAAATAAGTTTAACGTTTGAGTTACAAAACATTTAATTGCAATTAAAATTTAATTCGTGTTTAACTTAACATTATTCTCAATACATTTTAAATGGCAATTTTATTTGGAATTAAGTTTAATTTCGTGTTCTGTAAAGTAAACTGGTCCTTAATTATTTAAATAGTTAAATTGTCACTGTATTTTGTGTCTGCTACATTTTTTTTTTAAATTAAATTACCACGAATTTTTCGGAAATAAAAAATTATAACTTTAAACCATTTCTTTGCTTTGAGATTTTTGAACTGAATTCTTTCTTAATTAATAATTATTATTTACCAGAATTTTTTTATTCTCACAAATAATCAATTATATTTATAAAGTAAAAATTAAATGAATCTTTAACTTTGTTTAATAATAAATGTTATTCGGCACATTTTAGTCGCTTATTTGAAACTAAATTGCCACAAAAAACTAATTAGGTAAATTAATGATTATTTTTGCAACGGGTGAGATATAAAGTCGGTTATTTATTAATAAAATAACACCACAATACTAATTAGAGTTGGTCTTTATTTATCAATTTTGGACGGAAAACGTTTTCAAACTTTGGGGTCGGTCACCCTTCCTGCAAACACTATTAAACCCTTAATCTTGATGTAGAAAATAAATGGATGGTCGGCTAGAAAATATTTCGGTCGTTCAATTGGTGCCGAAAACGGGACCCCAATTACTGAAAATAAATACGTTATTAATAGTCTCTGAAAAAATAAATAACTTACAAACGTAAGTCGCAGCAGCTGCTTCAACACCCTCCTCACTCACATCAATAAAATCTTTCTGAATGACTTTATCAATTATTAAATCGCCTTTCTCGCCTGCAATGCCACTCAAATCGGCTTGTTTTTCATCAAACACTTTACTGACCCCTAACTTGTTTAAAACAGTCTTGAAGTCAATTTCGCTCTCAATCCGGAATTTGGGCAAGACCACGTTTAGAAATGTGCTTTTCAACTCGTGTTGAGGCACAAAAACAGATTCCAATTGAGTTTCGAGTCTCGCAAGACCGTCTTTTTCGTTCGGAAGCACGAAAACCATCGAGGCTTCGCCCCCTTTGAACGGCAGTTCCAAAAATTGGGCCTTCAAATGCGGACACTCGTAATAATTGAAGTGCTGTTCCAACTGTTGCATCATATCGACCTCTACAAAATCGGACGCTGTTTTGTAGAATTTTCCTTTCTGGGTCAGACTTAATTGGAACGGAACTGACCAATTTGCTTTGAAAAATAGCGCATTTATCAGAACCACTCTCGTGTGGTTGTCCAGAAAATTCGGATTGATCAAATTTTTGATTTTGCTTTTTGTGTGTTCCTCCACCCAACCATTCATGGTTTTGGCGGCTTCAGTGTTTTGGACGAAGTCGATGTTTTCCGAATCGGCTTGAAATACTTCACTTGCAGCTTTTTTGAACTCTTCTTTGATCGCAAAGTCTTTTTTGACGTACATTTTGTTGGCCGTGTGGAGAGTGTAGAGGTCATTGCCTTTGATTTTCGGCAAAAGTGATTTTAGGGCCGATTCGACTTTGGTTTTGTCATTTGGGAGATGCAAACTGTTGCGCAGTTCTTCAGCTGAGTCTCCTTTACACCCCGATTGGGCGAAAGCAAGGATTGTTTCAGCGGAGAAAGGACTTACCATGAAATTGCCATTTTCAGTTTTGCTCAATTCCTGAAAGAATTTTTCAGGTCTGAAAACGGATAGAAATACTAACCTTGTACACTGATGAAGTGAATTGATTATTTGCGTTTGTAAATTCCTGAATTGCAGTTTCTTGAGCTGCAGATATGTAAAAAATTATAAATAAAACAACTATTGACTTCATTGTTGCACGATGAGTTGTGGGGTCATTTTAATGTGTTCACGCTTTTATAATAAGTGGATTCATAATGTGGGTAAAGGTCAAGGTTTCTGATAAAATTCGAAGAGAATTGAACAAGAAATTGGATAAAATATTTTTATTCAAATTGCTGTATTGGATTACTGACTCTTCCAGCCAGAATAATAAGATCGTTAATTTTAATATAGAAAATAAAAGGATGATCGGCTATGAAATAAGTGGGAATTTCGAACCGACGTAAAGTTTCCGTACCTACAATAATTTAAAAATAATCAAAATGTACAGGTACATAGAAAAATTAATTGTACCGTAAAAGAAGGCAACAGATTCGTCAACACCCTCTTTGCTAACATCAATGAACAGACTTTGGACCATCTTATCAATCACTAAATCGCCCTTTTTGCCGCCAATTCCTCTCAAATCGGCTTCAGTCTCGTTAAAAATTTTCCTCACCCCCAACTAAAACAAACCTCGTGTTTGCTCCCAAAACCAGTCTATACTCACTTTTGGTAATATTTTAGCAAAATTAATTGAACTCTGGATATGAAATTTAGGCAGGAAAATATTAAGTAATGTGTCTTGCATTTGGTGTTGAGGCATAAAAACAGCTTTCAATTGATTTTCAAGTCTTGAAAGACCGTCCTATTCTTTTGGAAGCACTACAATCATCAAAGCTTCACCTCTAAGAAACGGTAATTCCAAAAATTGTGCCTTCAAATCTTGGCTTTCGTAATAATTGAAATGGGCAGAAGTGTCCCGCAAGTAATCAACATAGATGGTTTCGTTTGGTTTTTTATAAAATTTCAATCTTCCATTAGCGGTAAATGCAAATGGTTTCGACCATTTGCCTGTGAAATATAAACCATTGACTAAAACCACTCGTGTCGTGTTATTTAATTCATCCGAATTGATCACATTTGTAACTCTGTCTTCGGTGCGATCTTCCAGCCATCCGTTAACAAAATAGGATGAGTCGTAGCTTTGGGAAAAGTCCATATTTTCGTAAAAGACTTGACTTGTGTTTTTGAATTTTTCTTTAATCGGAATGTCTTTTTTGACGTAAATTTTGCTTCCAGTGTGGAGGTTGTAGAATTTACTGTTTGCTTCAGACAACAGTGATTGTATTATTAATTTGTCCTTGTCATCTGGGAGGTGTGAAACGTTACGTATTTCTTGTAGTGACTCTCCTTTGAAAGCCGTTTGGGCCAAAGCAAGAGTTCCTTCAACCGAAAAAGGACTCACCACGAAATTGCCATTTTCGGATTTGCTCAATTCCTGAAATTTTTTTCAAGAAATGAATTTGGAAATAATTACTAACCTTGTAGACTGAAACAGTAAATTGATTGCTCGCATTTTTAAATTGTTGGATTGTTTTTTCAGCTGCTGAAGTGTAAAAAATGAGAAATAAAACGAATGTTGACTGCATTATAACCACACGAATTGTGGATCATTTTAATCGGAATCTAGAGGAGAGTTCAAGGTTTTTAAATTAAAAAAACAGACAAAATTTATTTATTTATTGTGACGGGTTAGTAACCCGTCCGGCAAAAATGACAATGTCCTTAATCTTAATGTAGAAGATGAAGGGATGATCAGCTATGAAATTCTTGGGTTGTTCCAATTGAGCAGACTCAGGAACAGCAACAACTAAAATTTGAAAAATTACCAAAAATATGAGAACAAAGAAAATACACTTACGGACATATGTAGCAGCTGCAGCTTCAACTCCTTCTTCGCTCACGTCAATAAATGTTTTCTGGACAATTTTATTAATCACCAAATCGCCCTTTTCACCTGCAATTCCACTCAAATCGGCTTGTTCGTCATCAAACACTTTTGTCACTCCTAACTAATTAAACACACTATTAATAACTTAAAATAATCATGCAAGACTTTACCTTCTTTAAAAGACTTTTAAAATCAATTTTGCTCTCAATTTGAAATTTGGGCAAGACCACGTTTAGAAATGTCCTTTTCAACTCGTGCTGGGGCACAAAAACAGACTCCAACTGATTTTCGAGTCTCGCAAGACCGTCTTTTTCGTTCGGAAGCACAAAAACCATCGAGGCTTCACCTCCAAGAAACGGTAATTCCAAAAACTGGGCTTTCAAATGCGGACACTCGTAATAATTGAAATGTTCATCGAAATGTTGCATCATATCCACTTCAATTGAATCAGATGGTGTTTTATAAAAATTTTTTTTCTGCGTTAGACTTAATTGAAACGGAAGAGACCAATTGGCTTTGAAATACAAAGCATTGATCAAAACTGCTCGAGTAAATTGGTCCAAATCATTCGAATCGATCAAATTTTTGATTTTGCTTTTTGTATGTTTTTCCACCCAATTGTTCATAACATTCGCAGCTTCAACATTTTTGGTGAAATCGATACTTTCAGAATCGGCATAATACACTTGACTTGCAGCTCTTTTGAACTCTTCCTTGATCGCAAAGTCTTTTTTGACGTACATTTTGTTGGCCGTGTGGAGAGTGTAGAGGTCATTGCCTTTGATTTTCGGCAAAAGTGACTTTAGGGCCGATTCGACTTTGGTTTTGTCATTTGGGAGATGCAAACTGTTGCGCAATTCTTCAGCTGAGTTTCCTTTACACCCCGATTGGGCGAAAGCAAGGACTGTTTCAGCCGAGAAAGGACTTACCATGAAATTGCCATTTTCAGTTTTGCTCAATTCCTGAAAGAATTTTTCAGGTGTTTAAAAATGGAAACAAACACCAACCTTGTACACTGAGGAAGTGAATTGATTGTTTGCATTTGTAAATTCTTGGATTGCAGTTTCTTCAGCTGCAGATACGTAAAAAATGAAAAATAAAACAAGTGTTGACTTCATGTTGCCACGACGAGCTCTGGATGATTTTATTGTGTTCAGGCTTTTATAATAATTGCATTCATATTGTGAGTGAAGGTCAAGGTTTTTGATAAATTTCGAAGAATAATCAAATAAACAAGAAATTTTATTCAAATGTTGTGATGGATTACTAATTCTTTCAGCCAAAATAATGCTATTAACTGGAAATGTCAAATCGATGTGATGTTGCTGTATCTACGGTAATTTAAATTAGCACTCAAAACGTAGGGGAAAGTGGGGTAAAATGATCCCTTGAGGTAAAGTGATTCCCCCAAAAATCAGGAAAACTAGTAGTGCGATCTTGGTCACAGTTGTAGCATTTTACTTTTCAAGTGTTCTGTATTTACGGACAGCCATGCTATGGTCTCTTCAAATAGAGTCGAAAAGCTGGCGGCGTGATTTATTGTTTTGTAACACTTTGATTTAAGGTGAAAAAATTTTGCAATTTTAATTAAAACTATGAAAAGTATGGCAAGCGTACATTCTCATTATGTTTTTTAATTAAACATGAAATTCAATTCTTTAAGTATATTTTTTATCAAAAGTATATAAAAATATCAAACTGTATTTATATTGTTTTTAGTTCGGAAAAAAATTAGCTTTTCGAAAATGTCATAGCCAACTATGATTCCTATTTAAAAAAATTAAACTGTATGTTGTGAATTGATTATTTGCATTTTTAAATTTCTGGATTGCAGTTTTTTCAGCTGCAAATAAGTAAAAAATGAAAAATAAAACAAGTGTTGTCTTCATTGTTGCCACGAGTTGTAAATCATTTTATTGTATTCAAGTTTACGAGTATATTAACAATTGGATTCGTAATAAAATTAAAGGTCAAGGTGTTTGAAAAAAAATTCGAAGAAAATAAAATAAACAAGAAATTAGATAAATTCTTTTATTCAGGTTATATCTCATAATAATAAGATCGTTAACTGTCATATAGAAAATAAAAGGAAGATCCGCTAAGACACTTGTGAGAATTCCCAACCGACGTGATGTAATTGTGCCAACAGACATTTAAAAAAGAAACTAAACGTTACATGAAAAAATATACAGAGAGATCAAGGTTTTTAATAAGAAAACAGTCAAAAATTATTTATTTATTATTGCGACGGATTGGTAACTCTTCCAGCAAAAATGACAAGATCTTTAACCTTAATGTAGAAAATGAAGGGATGATCAGCTATAAAATTTTTAGGTTGTTGTTGATGCAAAATAGCAGAAGCAGGGAAACCGATAACTAAAATTTGAAAAATTACCAAAAATATCAGAACAAAGAAAATACACTTACGGACATATGTAGCAGCAGCAGCTTCAACTCCTTCTTCGCTCACGTCAATAAAAGTTTTCTGGACAATTTTATCAATAACCAAATCTCCTTTTTCACCTGCAATTCCACTCAAATCGGCTTGTTCGTCATCAAACACTTTTGCGACCCCTAACTGATGATACCATATAGTAAATTAAAAAAATTGCAAGATTTTACCTTCATTAAAACACTTTTGAAATCAATTTCGCTTTCAATCCGGAATTTGGGCAAAACCACGTTTAGAAATGTGCTTTTCAATTGGTGTTGAGGCACAAAAACAGATTCCAATTGAGTTTCGAGTCTCGCAAGACCGTCTTTTTCGTTCGGAAGCACGAACACCATCGAGGCTTCACCTCCAAGAAACGGTAATTCCAAAAACTGGGCCTTCAAATCTGGAGACTCGTAATAATTGAAATGTTCATCGAGATGTTGCATCATATCCACTTCAATTGAATCAGACGCTGTTTTGTAGAATTCTCTTTTGCTGGTTAGTCTTAATTCGAACGGAAGAGACCAATTGGCTTTGAAATACAAAGCATTGATCAAAACTGCTCGAGTAAATTTGTCCAAATCATTCGAATCGATCAAATTTGTGATTTTGCTTTTTGTATGTTTTTCCACCCAACTGTTCATAACATTCGCAGCTTCAACATTTTTGGTGAAATCGATACTTTCAGAATCGGCATAATACACTTGACTTGCAGCTCTTTTGAACTCTTCCTTGATCGCAAAGTCTTTTTTGACGTACATTTTGTTGGCCGTGTGGAGAGTGTAGAGGTCATTGCCTTTGATTTTCGGCAAAAGTGACTTTAGGGCCGATTCGACTTTGGTTTTGTCATTTGGGAGATGCAAACTGTTGCGCAATTCTTCAGCTGAGTTTCCTTTACACCCCGATTGGGCGAAAGCAAGGACTGTTTCAGCCGAGAAAGGACTTACCATGAAATTGCCATTTTCAGTTTTGCTCAATTCCTGAAAGAATTTTTCAGGTCTGAAAACGGATAGAAATACCAACCTTGTACACTGATGAAGTGAATTGATTATTTGCGTTTGTAAATTCCTGAATTGCAGTTTCTTGAGCTGCAGATACGTAAAAAATTATAAATAAAACAACTATTGACTTCATTGTTGCACGATGAGTTGTGGGGTCATTTTAATGTGTTCACGCTTTTATAATAAGTGGATTCATAATGTGGGTAAAGGTCAAGGTTTTTGATAAAATTCGAAGAAAATTAAACAAGAAATTGAATAATTTTTTTTAATTCAAACTGCTGTGATGGATTACTGACTTTTCCAGCCAGAATAATAAGGTCGTTAATTTTAATAAAGAAAATAAAAGGATGATCGGCTATGAAATAAGTGGGAATTTCGAACCGACATGATGTTTCCGTACCTACAATAATTTAAAAATAATCAAAATGTATAGGTACATAAAAAAATTAGTTGTACCGTAAAAGAAGGCAACAGATTCGTCAACACCCTCTTTGCTAACATCAATGAACAGACTTTGGACCATCTTATCAATCACTAAATCGCCTTTTTTGCCGCCAATTCCACTCAAATCGGCCTCAGTCTCGTTAAAAATTTTCCTCACTCCCAACTAAAACAAACCTCGTGTTTGCTCCCAAAACCAGTCTATATTCACTTTTGGTAATATTTTAGCAAAATTATTTGAACTCTGGATTTGAAATTTAGGCAGGAAATATTAAATAATGTGTCTTGCATTTGGTGTTGAGGCAAAAAACAGCTTCCGATTGATTTTCAAGTCTTGAAAGACCGTCCTTTTCTTTTGGAAGCACTACAACCATCAAAGCTTCACCTCCAAGGAACGGTAATTCCAAAAATTGGGCCTTTAAATCTTGGCTTTCGTAATAATTGAAATGGGCAGAAGTGTCCCGCAAGTAATCAACATAGATGGTTTCGTTTGGTTTTTTATAAAATTTCAATCTTCCATTAGCGGTAAATGCAAATGGTTTCGACCATTTGCCTGTGAAATATAAACCATTGACTAAAACCACTCGTGTCGTGTTATTTAATTCATCCGCATTGATCACATTTGTAACTCTGTCTTCGGTGCGATCTTCCAGCCATCTGTTAACAAAATAGGATGAGTCGTAGCTTTGGGAAAAGTCCAAATTTTCGTAAAAGACTTGACTTGTGTTTTTGAATTTTTCTTTAATCGGAATGTCTTTTTTGACATAAATTTTGCTTCCAGTGTGGAGGTTGTAGAATTTACTGTTTGCTTCAGACAACAGTGATTGTATTATTAATTTGTCCTTGTCATCTGGGAGGTGTAAAACGTTACGTATTTCTTCAAGTGACTCTCCTTTGAAAGCCGTTTTGGCCAAAGCAAGAGTTGCTTCAATTGAAAAAGGACTCACCACGAAATTGCCATTTTCGGATGTGCTCAATTCCTGAATTTTTTTTCAAGAAATGAATTTGGAAATAATTACTAACCTTGTAGACTGAAACAGTAAATTGATTGCTCGCATTTTTAAATTGTTGGATTGTTTTTTCAGCTGCTGAAGTGTAAAAAATGAGAAATAAAACGAATGTTGACTGCATTATAACCACACGAATTGTGGATCATTTTAATCGGAATCTAGAGGAGAGTTCAAAGTTTTTAAATTAAAAAAACAGTCAAAATATATTTATTTATTGTGACGGGTTGGTAACCCGTCCAGCAAAAATGACAATGTCCTTAATCTTAATGTAGAAGATGAAGGGATGATCAGCTATGAAATTCTTGGGTTGTTCCAATTGAGCAGACTCAGGAACAGCAATAACTAAAATTTGAAAAATTACCAAAAATATCAGAACAAAGAAAATACACTTACGGACATACGTAGCAGCTGCTGCTTCAACTCCTTCTTCGCTCACGTCAATAAATGTTTTCTGGACAATTTTATTAATCACCAAATCGCCCTTTTCACCTGCAATTCCACTCAAATCAGCTTGTTCGTCATCAAACACTTTTGTCACTCCTAACTAATTAAACACACTATTAATAATTTAAAATAATCATGCAAGACTTTACCTTCTTTAAAAGACTTTTAAAATCAATTTTGCTCTCAATTTGAAATTTGGGCAAAACCACGTTTAGAAATGTGCTTTTCAACTGGTGTTGAGGCACAAAAACAGATTCTAATTGACTTTCGAGTCTCGCAAGACCGTCTTTTTCGTTCGGAAGCACAAAAACCATCGAGGCTTCACCTCCAAGAAACGGTAATTCCAAAAACTGGGCTTTCAAATGCGGGCACTCGTAATAATTGAAGTCCTCCCTAAGGTGTTGCATCATATCCACTTCAATTGAATTAGATGGTGTTTTATAAAACTTTTTTTTCTGCGTTAGACTTAATTGAAACGGAAGAGACCAATTGGCTTTGAAGTACAAAGCATTGATCAAAACTGCTCGAGTAAATTGGTCCAAATCATTCGAATCGATCAAATTTTTTATTTTGCTTTTTGTATGTTTTTCCACCCAACTGTTCATAACATTCGCAGCTTCAACATTTTTGGTGAAATCGATACTTTCAGAATCGGCATAATACACTTGACTTGCAGCTCTTTTGAACTCTTCCTTGATCGCAAAGTTTTTTTTGACGTACATTTTATTGGCCGTGTGGAGAGTGTAGAGGTCATTGCCTTTGATTTTCGGCAAAAGTGACTTTAGGGCCGATTCGACTTTGGTTTTGTCATTTGGGAGATGCAAACTGTTTCGCAGTTCTTCAGCTGAGTCTCCTTTACAACCCGATTGGGCGAAAGCAAGGACTGTTTCAGCCGAGAAAGGACTTACCATGAAATTGCCATTTTCAGTTTTGCTCAATTCCTGAAAGAATTTTTCAGGGATTGAAATTGGAAACAAGCACTAACCTTGTAAACTGCTGAGGTGAATTGATTGTTTGCATTTGTGAATTCTTGGATTGCACCTTCTTCAGCTTTAGATAAGTGAAAAATAAAGAATAAAACAAGTGTTGTCTTCATTGTTGCCACGACGAGTTGTGAATCATTTCAGTGTGTTCAAGCTTTTATAATACATAATTGGATTCGTGTTGAGAGTAAAGGTCAAGGTTTTTTTGATAAATTTTTAAGAAAATCAAATAAACAAGAATTTTTATTCAAATTGTTGTGATAGATTACGGACTCTCCCAGCCCGAATAATAAGATCGTTATCTGTGATATAAAAAATAAAAGGAACATCCGCTAAGACATTTGGTAATGTTGCTGTACCTAAAGACATTAAAAAAACGTATATGTAAAATATACAAAGGAGAGGTCAAGGTTTTTACATCAGATGAAAAAATCGGTTAAAATTATTTATTTATTGCTTTGACGGATTGGTAACTCTTCCGGCAAAAATGATAAGATCTTTAACTTTGATGTAGAAGATGAAGGGATGATCAGCAATGAAATTTTTAGGTTGTTCCAAAGGAGCGGAAATGGGAACAGCAATAACTAAAATGTTTAAAATTACTAAAAATATTAATACTGTGAAAATACACTTACGGACATACGTAGCAGCAGCAGCTTCAACCCCTTCTTCGCTCACGTCAATAAAAGTTTTCTGGGCAATTTTATCAATAACCAAATCTCCCTTTTCACCTGCAATTCCACTCAAATCGGCTTCTTTCTCATCAAACACTTTTTTAACACCCAACTACAAACCGATCATAATGAAAATTCTCGTGCTATCAATACCAACTTTTGTTAAAATATCGACAAAATTGATAAGATTCTCAATCCGGAATTTGGGCAAGACCACGTTTAGAAATGTTCTTTTCAACTCGTGCTGGGGCACAAAAACAGACTCCAACTGATTTTCGAGTCTTGCAAGTCCGTCTTTTTCGTTCGGAAGCACGAACACCATCGAGGCTTCACCTCCAAGAAACGGTAATTCCAAAAACTGGGCTTTCAAATGCGGACACTCGTAATAATTGAAATGTTCATCGAAATGTTGCATCATATCCACTTCAATTGAATCAGATGGTGTTTTATAAAAATTTTTTTTCTGCGTTAGACTTAATTGAAACGGAAGAGACCAATTGGCTTTGAAGTACAAAGCATTGATCAAAACTGCTCGAGTAAATTGGTCCAAATCATTCGAATCGATCAAATTTTTTATTTTGCTTTTTGTATGTTTTTCCACCCAACTGTTCATAACATTCGCAGCTTCAACATTTTTGGTGAAATCGATACTTTCAGAATCGGCATAATACACTTGACTTGCAGCTCTTTTGAACTCTTCCTTGATCGCAAAGTCTTTTTTGACGTACATTTTGTTGGCCGTGTGGAGAGTGTAGAGGTCATTGCCTTTGATTTTCGGCAAAAGTGATTTTAGGGCCGATTCGACTTTGGTTTTGTCATTTGGGAGATGCAAACTGTTGCGCAATTCTTCAGCTGAGTCTCCTTTACAACCCGATTGGGCGAAAGCAAGGACTGTTTCAGCCGAGAAAGGACTTACCATGAAATTGCCGTTTTCAGTTTTGCTCAATTCCTGAAAGAATTTTTCAGGGATTGAAATTGGAAACAAGCACTAACCTTGTAAACTGCTGAGGTGAATTGATTGTTTGCATTTGTGAATTCTTGGATTGCACCTTCTTCAGCTATAGATAAGTGAAAAATAAAGAATAAAACAAGTGTTGTCTTCATTGTTGCCACGACGAGTTGTGAATCATTTCATTGTGTTCAAGCTTTTATAATACATAATTGGATTCGTGTTGAGAGTAAAGGTCAAGGTTTTTTTGATAAATTTTTAAGAAAATCAAACAAACAAGAATTTTTATTCAAATTGTTGTGATAGATTACTGCTCCCTCATCCCGAATAATAAGATCGTTATCTGTCATATAGAAAATAAAAAGGAACATCCGATAGGATATTTGTGGGAATTTCAAACCGACGTAATGTTACTGTACCTAAAGACATTAAAAAAACGTATATGTAATATATACAAAGGAGAGGTCAAGGTTTTTCCATCAGACGAAAAAAACGGTTAAAATTATTTATTTATTGCTTTGACGGATTGGTAACTCTTCCGGCAAAAATGATAAGATCCTTAACTTTGATGTAGAAGATGAAGGGATGATCAGCAATGAAATTTTTAGGTTGTTCCAAAGGAGCAGAAACGGGAACAGCGATAACTAAAATTTGAAAAATTACCAAAAACATCAAAACGCTGAAAATACACTTACGGACATACGTAGCAGCTGCAGCTTCAACCCCTTCTTCGCTCACGTCAATAAAAGTTTTCTGGGCAATTTTATCAATAACCAAATCTCCCTTTTCACCTGCAATTCCACTCAAATCGGCTTCTTTCTCATCAAACACTTTTTTAACACCCAACTACAAACCGATCATAATGAAAATTCTCGTGCTATCAATACCAACTTTTGTTAAAATATCGACAAAATTGATAAGACTTTCAATCCGGAATTTGGGCAAGACCACGTTTAGAAACGTTCTTTTCAACTCGTGCTGGGGCACAAAATCAGACTCCAACTGATTTTCGAGTCTTGAAAGACCGTCTTTTTCGTTCGGAAGCACGAACACCATCGAGGCTTCACCTCCAAGAAACGGCAATTCCAAAAACTGGGCTTTCAAATGCGGACACTCGTAATAATTGAAATGCTCATCGAAATGTTGCATCATATCCACTTCAATTGAATCAGATGGTGTTTTATAAAACTTTTTTTTCTGCGTTAGACTTAATTGGAACGGAAGAGACCAATTGGCTTTGAAGTACAAAGCATTGATCAAAACTGCTCGAGTAAATTGGTCCAAATCACCCGAACTGATCAAATTTTTGATTTTGCTTTTTGTATGTTTTTCCACCCAACTGTTCATAACATTCGCAGCTTCAACATTTTTGGTGAAATCGATACTTTCAGAATCGGCATAATACACTTGACTTGCAGCTTTTTTGAACTCTTCCTTGATCGCAAAGTCTTTTTTGACGTACATTTTGTTGGCCGTGTGGAGAGTGTAGAGGTCATTGCCTTTGATTTTCGGCAAAAGTGACTTTAGGGCCGATTCGACTTTGGTTTTGTCATTTGGGAGATGCAAACTGTTGCGCAATTCTTCAGCTGAGTCTCCTTTACAACCTGATTGGGCGAAAGCAAGGATTGTTTCAGCCGAGAAAGGACTTACCACGAAATTGCCATTTTCGGATTTGCCCAATTCCTGAAAAAAATTTCAGGACCTGAAAATTGTAACAAACACGAACCTTGTAAACCGATGAAGTGAATTGGTTGTTAGCGCTTGTAAATTCTTGAATTGCCACATTTTTCGCAAACGCAACCGACACTGAAACTAACAATAAAAGAAGGAACTTCATTGTGATTGGTGGCCACTTCGGAATTGTTAAGATGTTTGTTTGTTGACATTTATATACAAATCGAGGAGAAGTGATAAAATAATAATAAAGTCTGCTTAACAACACAGTCAAGGTTAATGTCATGTCTTGCGGAAAAGAGTAAACACAACTATTCAACAGTTTTGTTTTATTTTTGGATTGGTTACACAGTGGGGTCAAGGACTCGGCCCACAAACGCGATAATTTTCTTAATTTTGACATAAAACAGGAATGGATGGTCGGCTACAAAATCCTTAAAATTCCGAAAATTTGGCGTTGTATTTATCACAAGAGTTTCATCTGAAATCATCCAAAAATAAAAAAATGCCTCATTTTGTTGCATTTTTGTACCATCGTCTGTCCCAGCACTTGCCTCAACCCCACCCTCGCCAACATCAATGAAACTCTTTTGGAAAATTTCACTAATCGCCAAATCACCCTTCTTTCCTCCAATCCCACTACAGTCAGCTTGAGACAAATCGAACGCTTTATTCACACCCAACTGAAAAAAAAATTGACTCAAACGCACACAAAATCCCGTCTCACGTTTTTCAAAACAAATTTCAAATTAATTCGAGTGTCGATTCGAAATTTCGGCACCGCCAGGTTAACATAATCAAGATTGCTTTCAAACGGTTCCAAAACCTTCCCAATTTGCGACTCAAGGATGGCCAAACCGTTTGGCGAATTCGGTAAAACCAAAACCATCGAGGCTTCATCTCCCCGCAACGGCAGCTCGAGGAACTGGGCGTCCAGGGCCGGATTTTCAAACACGTTGTAAAGTTGGGCCCCGTTTTGGCGCATCATATCAACGGGGACGCTCGTGGTGCTATTAACATGAAAAACGTCCTTCCGTGTTAAGGACAATTGGAACGGTTTGGACCAATTCGCCCTGAAGTACAAACCGTTCAGGAAAACCATCCGTGTCCTTGCGGTTAACGAATTAGGGACCGCAATATTGCGTATCCGATTCCTGCTGTTTTTTTCGGCCCATTTGTTCATGCTTTGGGCCGCTTTGGCCCGCTTTGTGAAATCAATTCGTTGGCTTTCGCTCCGGAAAACTTGCTTTACGACGCGTTTGAAATTCTCTTTCACTTGGAAATTCCGCCGGACGTAGATTTTGTTCAATGTGTGAAGTGTGTAAAAGCCGTTTCCGGTCAAATAGTTGGTCAAAAGTGTGCTAAAACCGCTCTCAATGTCACTCTGGCTGGTTGGCAGGAAGAGGGAAGAGCGGATTTCTTCGCCCGTTTCGCCTTTGCAACCAGTTTGGGCCAGAGCTAGGGCTATTTCGGTGGATAAAGGGCTGGCTAGGAACGTTTTCGCACTGGTTTTGGCTATTGTCTGAAATTTGAAACTTGTTTTGGACTTGATTTGTTATTTAGGTACTACTTTGTAAAGGTCTTCGCTGAATAAATTCGTGCTTGTGGTCAGCTCTTGACGGGCTATTTCGTCGGAAACACTTGCCCTTAGTAGGGCTAGAAAGTAGAGCAAGTGTTTCATTTTTACAACTGGTACTTTGAGGGGAGAGGATGGGTTTAAATGGATGGCAAATGTGTTTTTAATTGGCCCATTACCATGATCGTGTTTTATTAAACAGTATTTTGCACGTAGCTACGTTTTTTATCTTTTTTGGTTGTTTTAAAGTTAAATCTTCTGATTAAAATCGAGAGAAAATCGAAAAACTGAAGTCATTTTTGTATTTGAACAAAGTTTTGCGAAAGAATTGGGTATTTTGAGTTCAAAAAATATGCTAATTTTTAGGAAAAATTTTGCAAAACAATTGTTTCTTCCTAAACAAAATCAGTCAGATCACCATAAAGTTATTTTGAACTTTTATTAGAAACTTATTAAAGGGAAATTTCAAAACTATCTCCATTTGTGTTGGAGATATTAGAAGAAATACAATCAATTTTATTTTTCTACTTGAATCAAAGATATTCACACAAAATATAAAAAAATAAAATAAAAAAATATTTTTTTACGAGTTAATTATTTATTTCTGACCAAAATTTTGAAGAATTCGAGTCAAATAATTAACAAAATTGTGCAAATAATTCTAAAAAACAAATGTGGGAAAAATTTTTGTATATAGAGTTGCTAAAAAGTTAAATATATATTTTCATTTTGAATTTTAAGAAACAGTTAAAAGTTAAAAATTCCATCAACTGGGATCTTTTTCACTTTTCTATCGTTATTTATTTTGAAAATACAAACCTAACTTGATTATTTAATGGCACAAAGGGCTAAGTTTCATAATTTTTTAAAGAGCGTTTATTTCTGAATTTAGTTATGTAACATAATGCTCACTTTTATTTTTATTAGAAGGTAAAAAAATTAAAATAAAAAAAAATTATGTTAGATTTCTGGAAAAGTAAGACTAATAAGTTAGCTTTGGAAATACTTTTATTAGCGATCTGTCAATATTAGTCAAAAATTAAGCTTTGTACGAAATATTTTGAAAATTTTTGTAGCAAACAAATTATGTATTTTTTGTTTATTTTTTTTAAATTAAAATTTGTTCTTTTTCAGCTAAAAGTGTTATTTTAACAATTATTATTTACTTTTACTTATTTTTTGGTCAGTGTTTAAGCGTCAAAAGGCTAAAGATAGATGAAATATTTCCGATACTAACAAAATTTTACGTTTTTTAAAATTCCATTAGTTTGTTTTTTTAAATTTCAATAAATTAAGGTATGTATGTGTTATACTAAAGAACTCAGAAAAAAATGCTCGTCTAAAACATAATAAGATTGACCCTTTTTGCTAATTAAATAAATCATGTTAGCCTTATATCCTAAGAACAGAGATAGAAATTTGATAAACAACCAAAACGATGGAATTTATATTACTCTTATGCATATACCAAATTTCAATAAGGTTTTATTGATAGTTTTTATAATATTGAACTGTATCTATACTTTTTAGCGAGCCTGTATGTACTTAAAAAAGCTAACGTCGCATTTTTTTTAAAATTAGCTGTTACAAATTTTTCGTGCACTTCAAAAAATAATAGCAAGTGGCGTTTTTATAGTTTTGAAACACTAATAGGTGTTTAAAAATAATTATGATGACAATAACCAAAAAATTATGTCAAAAGTATGTCTGTTTGACGTAAAATTGTTTAAAGTTTCCAAATCTGTTGCCATTTTTGTTCTGCGTTTCGTAATTTTGGAGATATTTAGCGAAATACAGTCGTTTTTAATTTTTCCAGTCTCCAAAAAAATTGATAAAAAATAACTTATCTAAAACAAGTTTCAGATTTTTGTACTAACTAATTACCTATTTTTAAGCAGAATCGTGTGGTAACCGAGTCAAAAAGATTAAAGAAAGAAAAAAAAAGTTTCAAAATTTTTAATTTTCAAATAACTGTTTTACTAATTTAATTATTACAAATCAACAACTCGTCCAACAAAGACCACAAGGTTCCTTATTTTGATATAAAACATAAAAGGGTGATTAGCCTTAAACTCATGATTGAAACTTATCGCTGATCTCGGCATCCCAAAAAGGAGTTTTTGACCAGCTGCTGCTTCAACTCCCCTTTCATTAATTTCCAAAAATGTTTTTTGAGTCGCTTTTGTGATATAGGGCCACGGTCCTGTTGTCACAAGTCCATACAATGCGGCCTCTGTATCATTAAAAACCGTTTTTAAACCCAACTTAAAAACAATAAATCAACATTAAAAAAAAACAAAAAATAAGTATAGATACATTTGTAAGAATTTCCTTCAGGTCGAGTTTACTCTCAATTCGAAATTTCGGCACAAAAACATCCAAATTCATGGATCTAAAGTCACGAAATTGCAAAACTTGGTCGATTTTGGCTTCAAGTTCGCACAGTCCGTCGATTTTGTTTGGAAGGACTAGGACCATGGAAGCTTCATAGCTTTGGAAAGGCAGTTCCAAGAATTTCGCATCCAAAGTGTCGCTTTCAACAAAACTAAATACTTGTTTCTTACGCTGCATCATATCAACTAAAATTGGAAGGTTTGGTTTTTTGTAAAAAGGGGCCTTAATTGTGTCCATAGTCGAAAACTGCCAAGCCCAATCCGCTTGAAAATACAAAGCTCCCAAAATCAAACTCTCTGGACTATCTCTAAAAGCTTCCACTGACACGATTTTATCGATTTTGTTGTTAGTCTGTTCTCGAATCCAGTGATTGATTTTTTCTACCATTGCAATTTTATTGTCAAAATCCATAATTGAAGATTCTATTTGGAAAAAATCCCTCACTTGTTTTTGCCAAATTGGATTAAGTAGAAAGCTTTCTTTAACATAGAATTTGTTCGCAATGTGGAGATTGTAGCCTTGATTGCTAAAAGGCACCAACAGATTTTTAAACTTTTCTTCAATTTCTTCATTGCTTTGGGGTAAGTGAAGCACCGTTCGGATTTCTTCAGCCGTTGTGCCGCCACTTCCCAAATAAAGTGCAGCAAAAGTCGATTCAATTAAAAAAGGACTCGCGATAAAATTACCAGTTTTGTTCGCCAACTCCTGAAATTATTACTGAAATAAAAATACGTACAATTGAGCCGCACTTTGTACAAAGAAGCGCAAAAGTCGGTGCTTGGCTGTTGGGCATTTTTTTTCGCAAAAGCGAGAGTTACAATCAGAAATGGGACAAAATTCATTGTGAATTTCAACCGCATTATCGGCTCGCTTTATAAAGCAATGAAACGAGTTTTTAATTTGATTAAAATAGTGCATAATTGGGCGAAATTAAACGATTATTCTTCTATTGTGCAATTTTTTATTTAACAATTCATTTAAAACGCAAGGACTTGGCCAACATAAACCACGACTTCTTTGATTTTGATGTAAAATATGAATGGGTGGTCGGCTTTAAATTTCACATAACTGGGGGCAACAGAAGGGGGCGCAGCATGTGCTTGACCAGCTGTGGCTTCGACTCCTCGTTCGTTAATTTCCATGGAAGTTTTCTGGGTGACTTTAGTGATGTAAGGTAGGTCACAATCAGCTTCTACAGTCCCATCAAATGAAGCTTTACCATCTATAAAAGCTTGTTTTATGCCCAACTAAAAAATACTTGAGTTTTTTTTATTAACTTCAAACAGACCTCACTTTTTGTAAAAACTTTATGAGGTCGAAGTGGCTGTCCATTCGGAATTTTGGCAGCGAAATGTCCACTGCTGTGGTCTTCATGTCTCGGAACTGAAGCACTTGATCCATTTTGGTTTCAAGTTTTTGTATCCCGTCGATTTTATCCGGAAGAATGATGACCATGGAAGATTGTTGTTCTATAAAAGTTAGTTCCAAAAACTTGGCTTCTAATTGCTTGCTTTGTCCGTAATTGAAATATCCAAGAAGATACATCGTATCAACGGACGTCCTTTGCGTTTCAAAATTAGCTGTTACAAATTTTTCGTACATTTCAAAAAATAATAGCAAGTGGCGTTTGTATAGTTTTGAAACAACTAATAGGTGAATAAAAAATCTATCATGATTACAATAACCAAAAAATTATGTCAAAAGTATGTCTGTTTGACGTAAAATTGTTTAAAGTTTCCAAATTTGTTGCCATTTTTGTTCTGCGTTTCGTAGTTTAGGAGATATTTAGCGAAATACAGTCGCTTTTAATTTTTCCAGTCTCCAAAAAAATAGATAAAAAATAACTAATCTAAAACAAGTTTCAGCTTTTTGTACTAACTAATTACCTATTTTTAAGCAGAATCGTGTAGTAACCGAGTCAAAAAGATTAAAGAAAGGAAAAAAAAAGTCTCAAAATTTTCAATTTTCAAATAACTGTTTTATTAATCTAATTATTACAAATCAACAACTCGTCCAACAAAGACCACAAGGTTCCTTATTTTGATATAAAACATAAAAGAGTGATTAGCCTTAAACTCATGATTGAAACTTATCGCTGATCTCGGCATCCCAAAAAGGAGTTTTTGACCAGCTGCTGCTTCAACTCCCCTTTCATTAATTTCCAAAAATGTTTTTTGAGTCGCTTTTGTGATATAGGGCCACGGTCCAGTTGTCACAAGTCCATACAATGCAGCCTCTGTATCATTAAAAACCGTTTTTAAACCCAACTTAAAAACAATAAGTCAACATTAAAAAAAAACAAAAAATAAGAATAGATACATTTGAAAGAATTTTCTTAAGGTCGAGTTTACTCTCAATTCGAAATTTCGGCACAAAAACATTCAAATTCATGGATCTAAAGTCACGAAATTGCAAAACTTGGTCGATTTTGGCTTCAAGTTCGCACAGTCCGTCGATTTTGTTTGGAAGGACTAGGACCATGGAAGCTTCATAGCTTTGGAAAGGCAGTTCCAAGAATTTCGCATCCAAAGTGTCGCTTTCACCAAAACTAAATACTTGTTTCTTACGCTGCATCATATCAACTAAAATTGGAAGGTTTGGTTTTTTGTAAAAAGGGGCCTTAATTGTGTCCGTAGTCGAAAACTGCCGAGCCCAATCCGCTTGAAAATACAAAGCTCCCAAAATCAAACTCTCTGGACTATCCCTAAAAGCTTCCACTGACACGATTTTATCGATTTTGTTATTAGTCTGTTCTCGAATCCAATGATTGATTTTTTCCACCATTGCAATTTTATTGTCAAAATCCATAATTGAAGATTCTATTTGGAAAAAATCCCTCACTTGTTTTTGCCAAATTGGATTAAGTAGAAAGCTTTCTTTAACATAGAATTTGTTCGCAATGTGGAGATTGTAGCCTTGACTGTTAAAAAGCGCCAACAGATTTTTAAAATTTTCTTCAATTTCTTCGTTGCTTTGGGGTAAGTGAAGCACCGTTCGGATTTCTTCAGCCGTTGTGCCGCCACTTCCCAAATAAAGTGCAGCAAAAGTCGATTCAATTAAAAAAGGACTCGCGATAAAATTACCAGTTTTGTTCGCCAACTCCTGAAATTATTACTGAAATAAAAATACGTACAATTGAGCCGCACTTTGTACAAAGAAGCGCAAAAGTCGGTGCTTGACTGTTGGGCATTTTTTTCCGCAAAAGCGAGAGTTACAATCAAAAATGGGGCAAAATTCATTGTGAATTTCAACCGCATTATCGGCTCGCTTTATAAAGGAATGAAACGAGTTTTTAATTTGATTAAAATAGTGCATAATTGGGCGAAATTAAACGACCATTTTTCTATTGTGCAATTTTTTATTTATTAATTCATTTAAAACGCAAGGACTCGGCCAACATAGACTACGACTTCTTTGATTTTGATGTAAAATATGAATGGGTGGTCGGCTTTAAATTTCACATAACTGGGGGCAACAGAAGGGGGCGCAGCATGTGCTGGACCAGCTGTGGCTTCGACTCCTCGTTCGTTAATTTCCATGGAAGTTTTCTGGGTGACTTTAGTGATGTAAGGTAGGTCACAATCCGTTTCTACAGTCCCATCAAAGGAAGCTTTACCATCTATAAAAGCTTGTTTTATGCCCAACTAAAAAATACTTGAGTTTTTTTTATTAACTTCAAACAGACCTCACTTTTTGTAAAAACTTTATGAGGTCGAAGTGGCTGTCCATTCGGAATTTTGGCAGCGAAATGTCCACTGCTGTGGTCTTCATGTCTCGGAACTGAAGCACTTGATCCATTTTGGTTTCAAGTTTTTGTATCCCGTCGATTTTATCCGGAAGAATGATGACCATGGAAGATTGTTGTTCTATAAAAGTTAGTTCCAAAAACTTGGCTTCTAATTGCTTGCTTTGTCCGTAATTGAAATATCCAAGAAGATACATCGTATCAACGGACGTCTTTTGCGTTAATTTCCCCCTGTTGTAGAAATTATCCTTGTGTGTGCGTTTGCTCGCAAACTCCTTGGCCCAGCAAGCCCCAAAATGTGAGGCACTGAGCAGGAAAAAGCCCGTTTCAACGTTCAAATCTTTAGGTGTTACAATTTTATCGACTTTGTTGTACGTTTTCTCCCGAAACCAACTATCGATTTTTTCCGCACTTGCATTTTTGTTGGTGACGTCCAGGACTTCGGCCTGGATGTTGAAAATATCACGGACTTGTTTTTGCCATTTTTGGGCGAGTTCGAGCTCGTCCAGGAGCGAAATCCTGCTTGCAGTTTGGAATTTGTAGCCTTTGTTGGTAAAAAGAGAGAAGAAGTGTTTGTATCGTCCTTTAATTGCTTCATGTGTTTGGGGTAAGTGGAACACGGTGCGGAATTCTCCAGCCGTTTTACGGGAGCTTCCCAAGGAAAGTGCAGCGAAAGCTGTTTCGATCAAGAAAGGGCTTATGACGAAGTTGTTGCAACTTTTTGCCAACTCCTTGAATTATTTTAGTGAAAGGCAGTTAGGGTAGATTGGGTGAATACCTACTTGGTATAAGGAAGCGGCAAATTTTTTGTCATGTATTTCGGTATATGGGGATACAGATGCGAAGCACAAAGTCAAAAATAAGAGAAAATGCATTTTTTTGCCCGGGATTGAGCAAATAATAAACACGTCTGGTTTGATTAAAACCTGGTCGCAGAAATTAATTACGGGTAATAAAACATTTTGATTGCAAATTTTGTTGTTATGTTTACCATAAAGCCTGGTTTTTTCAATTGTTTGAAGCAAAAATTGCTTCATTAATTTTTTTTATTTTCTGTAAAATTTCTATTGTTTTCCACAAATTTTTATGTTCAGTTTGGAAATTTTTTACTATCACACGAAGTTCATAATAGTTGAAGGAATTCTTGAATTAGTTTTCAATCAAAGGATAATGGAGAGTTGGTATAATCACAGCATTAGACTTTTTTTAGTTTGTTTCTTTATGGTTAGAAGAGGTTATACTATAGGGAATTTAAAAGATTAAATTTTCGTAAAATAGTACTTAAAAAACGTGATTATACAAAAAAGTAACAGAGATAAAAACAAACATATTGCAAATTTAGATTTTGCATCAAAAACTCAGTAGAGATCATGCACTTTTGAATTTTTCAAATACCATTGCTAAATAACTGAAAACACTTAAAATTTTTCAGATTCTACTGTTTTTAACTAGCAAACACTTGAACAAATCTAACGAAGAACTTAACTAACAAAGTTACATGCTAATGGTCTTAGACCCACTTAAAAATTTTGGAGACTTCAACAGAAAGCGACGAACCCAAAATTTTAAATATTGTTGCAGAACCACCGAAAAGTACTTACAATCCTCAGGGGCTTATTGTTTAATTGTTTAAAAACCTGCATAGACCTGACCAACAAATTTACAAGCAAAGAACTCATTTAAAAATTTTGGAGACTTTAATAACAAGCGGGGAACATACCGTTCCACAAATCATTGCATAAAAACATAAAATTCTCTAGTTTTTAATTTTTTATTAGGCTAACAAATCCTGAATAATACTAATCTATAATATTTTAAACAACTAATAATATAGTTCTAACGACGCTTTTATTAATTTCAGGGATTGTTTTGGTAAGTTTGCTAAAAAACGCTTTCAGTTTCAGTTTAATAGAATACATAAACAAGCAATGATCTATAAAAAAAACGGATTTACATTGTTTTCGAAAAGGGTTTTTTGCCGTAGCTTTAACAACCCAAATTTTTAGTTAGTAAAAATTTTACTAAATATTGGTTGGTGGATTTTTGTTGTTAACAAGCAAACACTTGACCAAATTTAACCGAGAACTTAACTAACAAAATCACATGCCAATAATGGTCTTAAACCCACTTTGAAATTTTGGAGACTTCAACAATAAGCGACGAACCCAAAATTTCAAATACCGTTGCAGAATTGCCAAAACACATAAAATACTTAAAATCCTCCAGAGTTTATTGTTTTAATACGCAAAAACTTTAATAAACCTGGCCAACACATTTAAAAACCAAAAACTTATGTAGAAATATTGGAGACTTCAATAACAAGCGACGAACACACATTTCTACAAATCAGTGCAAAACACTTAAAATCGTCTAGTTTTCAATTTTTCATTAAACTAACACATCCTAAATGATCCTAATCTATTACATTTTGAACAATAAATAATAATTCTAGTTAATTTCAAGGACTGTTTTGTCAAGTTTACTGAAAAACACTTTTAGTTTTCACGTAAATAATCAAAAATTTATAAAAAACTGATTTACAATGTTTTTAAATAAGTTTTTTGACAAAATATTTTCTAGAAAGAAGAGACTTTAACAACCTAAATTTTCAGTTTTAAAAAATTTTACTAAATATTTTTGGATTTTTGTGTTTGGGTCTTCTTCTGAAAATCTCACTACAAAAAGCATAAAAGCAGATTTTTCTGATAGTGCTGTCAAGAAGCTTTTCCTACCATTTCTCATTTGCTAAACTTTGCTAAACGTTTTTTTTAAGAATAAAAGATTCAAACGTTACCTCGTCAAAGTAATTATGTAAGGTGATTGAGTTGGTGTTATGGTACAGAAAAAATAAACACGCATTTATTAGATAATTTTTATTAGCGTTTCAGGTGTTCAAGTAAAACTCAAAAACTTTCAAAACTGAACACATTTATTCTAATATTTATTTTGAGGGTATTAAAAATAAATTGATAATATATTTCAAATTCAATATTCTAAGATGTTGTCAAATAAATAATAAATAATATTTCCTGAAATAAAAAATCAAAATTAGGAGTGCAATTTCTTGACAATATTTTCAACAAATTTTGCCTAAAACGTGAATGTTAGTTGGGGAAGGTAATTGGGCGAAATTAATCACAGAAGTTTAGTCAAATTTTATTTTTCATTTTGTACACTGTTTTTAAAATGCACTGACTCGCCCAATAAAGACCACAACGTCTTTTATCTTGATGTAAAACAGGAATGGATGGTCGGCTTTAAATTGCTTGCGCCCACCAGACAACGGAACACGAACATGTACTACTTGACCAGCTGCTGCTTCAACTCCTCGTTCATTGATTTGCAGATAAGTTTTTTGGGTAACTTTGCCGATGTACGGCGAGTGACAATCGGCACATGACACAGTTCCACTGAATTGAGCTTTTGTCTCGTCAAAGGCATCTTTCACGCCCAACTAAAACAAAAATTCAAAAATTTTGCGTTTTCATCAGCAAATGTACCGTACTTGTTGTAGAATCTTGTCGATGTTGAAAGTGCTATCCATGCGAAATTTCGGCAGCCAAATATTAACCGTCCCGGGACAAAAGTCGCGAAAATTGAAAATTTCACTAATCTTCGTTTCAAGTTGGTAAATGCCGTCCAGTTGATCTGGAAGAACTACAACCATCGAAGCGTGGTGTTTTTCAAACGCTATTTCCAAGAATTGAGCGTTTAAAAGATCGCTCTTTCCGTAATTAACGGACCGAGCTGATGCAAACATCATATCGACTGAGACTTGCTGTTTTCCATGGTTGTAGAACGTCTGTTTACGTGTGCTAGATACAGAAAACTGTTGATCCCAGTTGCCTTGGAAATACAACGAGCTCAAAAGCAAAAGAGCTGTCTCACTTGTCAAAGCATCAGCGGACACCATTTTGTCGATTTTATTGTTCGTTTTCTCCCGAAACTACTGATTGACTTTTTCCGCATCTGCGTTTTTATTTGTCAAAAAGTCCAAAAGATCAGCACACACTTCGAAAATGTTGGTGGATTTTTGTGTAACGTTGTTAACAAGCAAACACTTGACCAAACTTAACCGAGAACTTAACTAACAAAGTGACATGCCAACAATGGTCCTAAACCCACTTTAAATTTTTGGAGACTTCAACCATAAGCGACGAACCCAAAATTTCAAATACCGTTGCAGAATTGCCAAAACACATAAAATACTTAAAATCCTCCAGAGTTTATTGTTTTAATACGCAAAAACTTGAATAGACCTGACCAACACATTTAAAAACAAAAAACTTATGTAGAAATATTGGAGACTTCAATAACAAGCGACGAACACACATTTCTACAAATCAGTGCAAAACACTTAAAATCGTCTAGTTTTCAATTTTTCATTAAACTAACACATCCTAAGTGATCCTAATCTATTACATTTTGAACAATAAATAATAATTCTAGTTAATTTCAAGGACTGTTTTGTCAAGTTTACTGAAAAACACTTTTAGTTTTCACGTAAATAATCAAAAATTTATAAAAAACGGATTTACAATGTTTTTAAATAAGTTTTTTGACAAAATATTTTCTAGAAAGAAGAAACTTTACCAACCTAAATTTTCAGTTTTAAAAAATTTTACTAAATATTGTTGGATTTTTGTGTTTGGTTGTTCTTCTAAAAATCTCACTACAAAAAGCATAACAGCAGATTTTTCTGATAGTGCTGTCAAGAAGCTTTTCCTACCATTTCTCATTTGCTAAACGTTTTTTTTAAGAATAAAAGATTTAAACGTTACCCCGTCAAAGTAATTATGTAAGATGATTGAGTTGGTGTTATGGTACAGAAAAAATAAACACGCATTTATTAGATAATTTTTATTAGCGTTTCAGGTGTTCAAGTAAAACTCAAAAACTTTCAAAAACTGAACATATTTATTCTAATATTTATTTTCAGGGTATTAAAAATAAATTGATAATGGATTTCAAATTCAATATTCTAAGGTGTTGTCAAATAAATAATAAATAATATTTCCTGAAATAAAAAATCAAAATTGGGAGTGCAATTTCTTGACAATATTTTCAACAAATTTTGCCTAAAACGTGAAAGTTAGTTGGGGAAGGTAATTGGGCGAAATTAATCACAGAAGTTTAGTCAAATTTTATTTCTCATTTTGTACACTGTTTTTAAAATGCACTGACTCGTCCAATAAAGACCACAACTTCTTTTATCTTGATATAAAACAGGAAAGGATGGTCGGCTTTAAATTGCTTGCGCCCACCAGACAACGGAACACGAACATGTACTACTTGACCAGCTGCTGCTTCAACTCCTCGTTCATTGATTTGCAGATAAGTTTTTTGGGTAACTTTGCCGATGTACGGCGAGTGACAATCGGCACATGACACAGTTCCACTGAATTGAGCTTTTGTCTCGTCAAAGGCATCTTTCACGCCCAACTAAAACAAAAATTCAAAAATTTTGCGTTTTCCTCAGCAAATGTACCGTACTTGTTGTAGAATCTTGTCAATGTTGAAAGTGCTATCCATGCGAAATTTCGGCAGCCAAATATTAACCGTCCCGGGACAAAAGTCGCGAAAATTTAAAATTTCACTAATCTTCGTTTCAAGTTGGTAAATGCCGTCCAGTTGATCTGGAAGAACTACAACCATCGAAGCGTGGCGTTTTTCAAGCGGTATTTCCAAGAATTGTGCGTTTAAAAGATCGCTCTTTCCGTAATTAACGGACCGAGCTGATGCAGACATCATATCCACTGAGACTTGCTGTTTTCCATGGTTGTAGAACGTCTGTTTACGTGTGCTAGACACAGAAAACTGTTGATCCCAGTTGCCTTGGAAATACAACGAGCTCAAAAGCAAAAGAGCTGTCTCACTTGTCAAAGCATCAGCGGACACCATTTTGTCGATTTTATTGTTCGTTTTGTCTCGAAACCATTTATTGACTTTTTCCGCAGCTGCGTTTTTATTCGTCATATCCAAAAGATCAGCGCACACTTCGAAAATGTTCTTGATTTGCGTTTCCCAAGTCGGTACAAATTTGTATTTTTGGGCTAAAGAAACCCTGTTTGCTATGTTTAGTGTATAGCCGGGATTGGTTAACTGCGGGATGAGTGTTTTATACTTGTGTTCAATGCCAGTTTTTGGAGGTAAGTGAAACACGGTGCGTATTTCTTCAGCTGTTTTGCCAGAGCTTCCCAAATAGAGGGCAGCGAAAGCTGTCTCAACCAACAAGGGACTTATGACAAAGTTGTGACAATCTTTTCCCAACTCCTTGAATTATTATTAGGTGTGCTATTAGTATTATTACAACTGAAACTTGTGTAATTTAAGCCAATACCTTGTACAAAGTTGCGGAAAAGCCATAGTCTTGTATATTTTTAAGGTCTGGTTTTTTTGGTGTCGCAATTGCGACAGCTAGTATAAAAAACAGGAAAATACTCATTTTGGCCTCAGTTGGATCGTTTTGGAAATGAGATGGATTTGGCTTCATTTAAATACAGTCCTATAAAACAATAAGCGTTCTAAACTTGTTTTAATTACTATTTAAGCCAGGTTTTTCCCATTGTTTGGATTAACAACTGCATGATTAACTGTTTTGTTGTTTATGATTGTTTTGCTTAAAATTTTATTACAACTCTGGAGTATTTATTTTCTATTTTTGTGCTTTCGTATTTTTCGTAACACAAGGAAGGAGTTTTTGACTTTGATTATAACTGTATTAAGGTGTTAAAAAATTTTATTAATTTCAACAGAAGGCAAAATATTTTTTTTATATTTTTTGCAATAGATTCCATTATGAAAAACTTAAAATTCTCTCTTGCACAAAAAAGCTATAAAGTAGTTAATTAATTGTTGAACCGAAATTTTGTTCCAAATTTGCTGTTGTAAAATCAGTTCGTATTTCTGTAAGAATATTTCAGTGGCATTTCTGTATTACCAGTATTTTTTCATTTAATAGTTTTATTTTTAGTAGATTTTTGTATCCAGATTTTTTTGTATAGTTTTGTTCACAATTCTTGAAGTACGCTTTTTATAAAAATTTAAAATTCATTCACGACTTCAATAACTTTAACAAGTGACCTATTGTTTTCTATTTTGTTATGCAAATATTTCAAAGAGAGAAAGTGAGTCATTTTTCAAAAGTTGACTAAAATAATGCTGTGCTTTTGCAAGAGCTTGTGAAGATCAGAATTAAAAAATAATTTAATATAATATTAAAGTATTTCCAACTGCAAAGTAGAAAAATTAAAAAACTGACAAAGTAAGTAACTTTAATGCTGAGAAACTAAAAAACTGAAACACACAACAAACTAAAGAACAGTGAGATTGAAATTCAAAAGTACTAAGTGACTAAAAAACTATAGAACTGGAAATGAGAAAGACTAATAAATTGAAACACTTGTATTCTAAATAAAAAAATTAATAAAAATAATAAATAAATAATAAATAAAAAATAAACTGAGAAATTAAGAAACAGAGATTGAATTTCTGTAGAAATACTGGAAAAGTGATAAATTAAAAACTACAGAACTGCAATGTAAAATCATTAGAAAATGGAAAACTGATATTATAAGATAGTGAAACCACGTAAAACCGAAAAATTTAGAAAACGAACATGAAATATGGAAAAATTAAGAAAATAAAAAGCTGAAACATTGAAAAAATAAAAAAGTGTGCGATTGAAACAAAGAAATTATGAGATAAATCACCGGAAGTTTGAGAAAAGGTGAAAAAAAAATATCTACTAAATTAACAAATCTGCTGTATTGTTTTTAAACTAAATTCTAATAAAAAAATACAAAATATTCTATTAAATTAGGAAGGTTAAACACACCTTTAGGTTGTTTAAAACACATTTAGGATACATGATAAATAAAAGTGGTGTCAAATATTTACATTTTCAACAAAACGAAAATATTTCGTGTTTTTATTTCAAGGTTATAGAAAAGCATTTAAAAATTGCAATTTAGGGAAATCACCTAAGATCCGGTTTTTACTTATTTTGTTCAAATTCCGAGAATATTCCTATAAAATACATTATAACATGAATCAAAATTTTTGAAAATTCGTTTCAATAAACGAATGAAAATAGGTAAAATAAAAAAAAACTTTTGGGAATATGGCGATTTTCTTGACGGTTAGTTTCCGGTTAGTTTGCGTAAGATAGTATCAAACTAGTTCTACTTTTTCGAAAAGTTTTGCCGTAATAGAGAAACAAAAATAAAAAAATCGTAAATTGTAAAGACCAGAACAAATCCATTTCTAGTTTAGAAATATAAATGTCACATTAACTGTGTATAACACCAGGTATTTCTGTACCTAGTATTTGCTCTGATGTAATTTTTTTATTTTTCAAGTGATGAAGTATAATATTTTTACACACCTCGGGCTCGATTTTAAAAATTAAAAAGTTGTTATACTTTTTTAAATTTTGTGTCTAGAATTAAAAAACGTTGTGGTGAACTACCTTCTGGCAGGAAAGAGCGTATATAACTATAAATACAGTGTGTCAAAAATAACTCCCAAAAATTATTCCACGCTACAATATGCAAAAACATGTTGAAAAAAATTCCAAATCCGGAAGGACTAGAAAAACAACATTTTGGAAAAAAATAAAAAAAAAATAATTGGTGAAATTCCTGAAATGGAAGTTAGTCCAATAAATGATACCGATGCTAACATTTTTTTTAAATATTAAAACAAGGAAAAATACAACTGGACCGATGATAATTAAGAGAACTGCAGAGATACGTATAATAAATTTAATAGTTGTCCAAATGTGTGCTAGTTATTGTAGTTAGGAAATTAAACTCCACACCAGTTTTTTTTGAATTATTATTATTGAACTAAAAAGCAACGACTCGCCCAACAAAAACCACAACCTCCCTGACTTTGATGTAAAATATAAAAGGATGGTCGACTTTTAACTCCGGATACAAAAATTTCGGAGCCATGTATTGTACTACTTGACCTGCCTCAGCCTGAACGCCTCGCTCGTTAACGTCCAGATAAATTTTTTGCGAAACTTTGGTGACGTACGGCGACGGACAGTTAGCACATGTTACAGTTCCAAAAAGTGAAGCTTTCTGTTCATTGAACGTAACATTCAAACCCAACTAAAATAAAAATGTATCCGAGGGATTATTTGTTGTTGCTTACTTTGTGTATAAACTCTTCCAAGTCGAGGGTATTTTCCATTCGAAATTTCGGCAGTAAAATAGTCATTAGTTGGGGCCGAAATTTCCGAAAATACAAAACATTGGTAATGTTTTTTTCAAGTTTGGAAATCCCGTCCCTTTCATTTGGAACAACCACAACCATGGAAGCTTGGTTTTGTTCAAAGAGGAGTTCCAAAAATTGGGCTTTTAATTTAATACTTTTGCCGTAATTAATTAACTGGGCCCTTGTATTCATCATATCAACAAAAATTTGTTCTCTACCATAGTTGTAAAAAATACCTTCCCGCGTGCAATCGCTAGAAAACGGTTGAGCCCAATTCGCTTGAAAATACAACGCGCTAAGAAGCAAAACATCAATTCTTTCACAACTTAGCATTTCCCGCGATAAAATATCGATTTTCTTGTAAGTTTGTTCCCCAAACCACCGATTGATTTTTGCCACGGTCCTATCTTTATTCCTCAAATCTACAATATCGGTACACACTTGGAAAATATCCTTGATTTTTTTCTCCCAACTCGGGACAAATTTCACTCTATCGACCACCGAAACCTTGTTTGCAATGTGCAGTCTGTAGCCTTGGTTCGTAAAATTCGCAAAGAAATTTCTATATCTCGTTTCAAGCTCTTCATTGCTTACGGGAAAATGAAACACGATTCGCATTTCTTGCGACGTTCTGCCTGAGCTTCCCAAATAAAGGGCACCAAAAGCTGTCTCAATCAAAAAGGGACTTATGACAAAATTGGTGCAATTTTTTCCCACCTCCTGAAATTGTTTCAATCAAAGTTGTTGTAATTTAGGGGATACCTTGTACAAAGATGCGGTAAATCGTTTATCGTATTTTTGGGTGGCGTTTGACGCAAATGCGCCACCAAATAGCAAAAATAGAACGAAACACATTTTTTGATTTGGTGAACGATAGTTGTTGGTTTTGAAACTACGGGAAACAAGGAGTGGTCGTAAAATCATTTTAATTACAAATTTGAAGTGTTACGTTCTCAATAAAGCCGTGTTTTATTGTTTGCACTAACAGCTTGAACCTTGCATTGTTTTTTTTTATTATGCAAGGTGTGACAAAAAGGCACATTTGCTTGTGGTGGGTATTAAAGAAAATACGAAATAATTTTTTAACCAACTTCTAGGCGATTTATTGTGAAATATTTTATTTTTTTTAGTGCCAGGAACGAGAGTTAGGGGAAATTAAACAATAAATCGTATTGTACAATCTTTTGTTTATTATTAGATTGTGCACTAACTGATTTAATGAGGACTAACAAGGTGTCGGCCAATGTAGAGAGATTAAAACCTGGTCGCAGAAATTAATTAAAAACATTTTGATTGCAAATTTTGTTGTTATGTTTACCATTAAGCCTGGTTTTTTCAATTGTTTGAAGCAAAAACTGCTTCATTAATTTTTTTTATTTTCTGTAAAATTACTATTGTTTTCCACAAGTTTTTATGTTCAGTTTGGAAATTTTTTACTATCACACGAAGTTCATAATAGTTGAACGAATTCTTGAAATAGTTTTCAATCAAAGGATAATGGAGAGTTGGTATAATCACAGCATTAGACTTTTTTTAGTTTGTTTCTTTATGGTTAAAAGAGGTTATATTATAGGGAATTTAAAATATTAAATTTTCGTAAAATGGTACTTAAAAAACGTGGTTATACAAAAAAGTAACAGCGATAAAAACAAACATATTGCAAATTTAGATTTTGCATCAAAAACTCAGTAGAGATCATGCACTTTTGAATTTTTCAAGTACCGTTGCTAAATAACGGAAAACACTCAAAATTTTTCAGATTCTAATGTTTTTAACAAGCAAAGACTTGAACAAATCTAACCAAGAACTTAACTAACAAAGTTACATGCTAATGGTCTTAGACCCACTTAAAAATTTCGGAGACTTCAACAGAAAGCGACGAACCCAAAATTTTAAATATCGTTGCAGAACCACCGAAAAGTACTTACAATCCTCAGGGGCTTATTGTTTAACTACGTAAAAACCTGCATAGACCTGACCAACAAATTTACAAGCAAAGAACTCATTTAAAAATTTTGGAGACTTCAATAACAAGCGGGGAACATACCATTCCACAAATCATTGCAAAAAACATAAAATTCTCTAGTTTTCAATTTTTGATTAGGCTAACAAATCTCGAATAATACTAATCTATAAAATTTTAAACAAGAAATAATATAGTTCTAAAGACGCTTTTATTAATTTCTTTTGTTTATTATTAGATTGTGCACTAACTGATTTAATGAGGACTAACAAGGTGTCGGCCAATGTAGAGAATAGTTATATTTTTTGCAGTAGATTCCACTATGAAAAACTTAAAATTCTCTCTTGCACAAAAAAGCTATAAAGAAGTTAATTAATTGTTGAACCGAAATTTTGTTCCAAATTTGCTGTTGTAAAATCAGTTCGTATTTCTGTAAGAATATTTCAGTGGCATTTCTGTATTACCAGTATTTTTTCATTTAATAGTTTTATTTTTAGTAGATTTTTGTATCCAGATTTTTTTAACAGTTTTGTTCACAATTCTTGAAGTACGCTTTTTATAAAAATTTAAAATTTATTCACGACTTCAATAACTTTAACAAGTGACCTACTGTTTTCTATTTTGTTATGCAAAGATTTCAAAGAGAGAAAGTGAGTCATTTTTCAAAAGTTGACTAAAATAATTCTGTGCTTTTGCAAGAGCTTGTGAAGATCAGAATTAAAAAATAATTTAATATAATATTAAAGTATTTCCAACTGCAAAGTAGAAAAATTAAAAAACTGACAAAGTAAGTAACTTTAATGCTGAGAAACTAAAAAACTGAAACACACAAAAAACTAAAGAACAGTGAGATTGAAATTCAAAAGTACTAAGTGACTAAAAAACTATAGAACTGGAAATGAGAAAGACTAATAAATTGAAACACTTGTATTCTAAATAAAAAAATTAATAAAAATAATAAATAATTAATAAATAAAAAATAAACTGAAAGGTTAAGAAGCTACAAAATTGAAAATCTGTAATACAAAAAATTAAGAAACAGAGATTGAAACAGAGATTGTTAATGAGGATTAACAAGGTGTCGGCCAATGTAGAGAATAGTTCGTCTTATTTTGATGTAAAATATGAATGGAAAGTCGCTTTTTTCCCCAGACCAAAAACTCTTCTGCCCAAAAGGTGGTGCCAGACCTGACGCTACCTCAACTCCTTGTTCATTGACTTTTAGATAAACTTTTTCCGTAAAATAGTTGACATGCACATTGTACCAAGCTGTCATGTATTTATAATCTCCACCATAAAGAGCTTTCCGTATACCCATCTGAAAAAAAAAAATTTTGGGGATTTTATTACACTTGGCTGCAGTGTAAAAAAGTCAAGAGCAGAGAAAATGTTAAATGTTAAAGTGTTTCAAATTGGCGTTTTTTTATATAAAACTTACCTCAGCTAGACGCTCGTGGTTGTACTCCACAACAAAATGCTCAAAACGAAATTTCGGCAGTGAAATAGTCGCTGGTTCAGACTTAGTAAAGTTCGGTCGTTCCAAAATTTGCGCAAGTTCTGCTTCAAGTTGGTGAAAGTCGTTAGCGTTTTCCGGAAAAATTAAAACCATGGAAGCTTCACTTTTTTCGAACGGTAATTCCACTAATTTGGCACTCTTATTGTGCAATGTTCCGTAATGAAAATATCGAGCATTTACACTTCTTTCAGAAGACGCCTCACTCCACTTGCCTTCGAAATGTGAAGCCGAAAAGAGGAAAGCAGATATTACAGCCTTTTCTAGATCTTTTAGTGATTTTATCATGTAATCGATTTTATTATTAGTTTGCTCCCGAAACCAACTATTAAGTTTCTCCACTTGCTCTTTTTTACCCTCGAAGGCCTCAAGTTGGAATGATTGGAAAATTTCTTTGGTGTCATTCTCGAAACGCGGTATCCATTCGACTTCATCCCATAACATCTTATGTTCTACGTGAAAATTCTGCTCGTTAAGAAAGGACACAAGTTTTTTGAATTTTTTTATAAGTTCTACATTTTTACGGGGAAAATCAAACAGTTGGCGCATTTCCTTAGCAGTGCCCCATTCGGATCCCAAGTAAAAAATAGCGAAAACTGATTCAATCAAAAAAGGACTTGCGACAAAGTCGGAATTCGTGCGTATCAGACTCTTAAATTATTTCAATTAAAGTCAGTTAGTATAATTTGGGATAATAATGTACCTTGTAAACAGTTACAGAAAAGTGTTCATTATGTTTTTCAGTGTGATAATTTAGAGATGCAAATACGACACTAAACTTCAAAAAAAGGACCAAATACATTTTTTACCAGAAGCGAACGATTTGTTTCGATTTTGAAATGAGACAAGGTTAGTTTGATCAAAATATATCTACTTACGAAAAAAATTACTGGTCCTAAAATCAGTTTAATGGTAAATTTGATGAGATATGTCTTTTATTAAGCCAAATTTTCTATTGTTTGCATCAACGTTTGCGTTATTGTTTCGTTTTTTATTTCAGCATTTATTGGAAGTTTCTATTGTCTCACAAGATTTTTACAACTTGTAAGATAATAAACTCCAATTTGAGTGCTTTATTTCGTTTTTTAAGTTTAACAAACTAGTTATTTTTTACGTTTTTAATTGCAACGCTTTAAAAAACTATAGTACATCAAGTTTGAATTAAGGATATTTGTAGTTTTTTGAAGAAAATCTAATTCTCTACAACTTTATTCGAGGCGTTTTGGAAAATACGGCACGAAGCGCAGATTTTAAATTATAAATAATTTTTTTCTCATGTTTCCTATGAAAATTTTAGTCATCATTTTTTCCTAGCCTGTGAAGAACATTCTGAGCAATATAACGCTCGAAGCGTCTTCATTTTTACTCTACCGTACTATTTTTTAGGTTCAGAAAATCATGCAATTTTGTATCTCGTTTCGTCTTCTAAGTTATAGTTCTCCGTAGTTTGAACTTTTCTAAAGTTCTACAGTCTAGGGACAAGAAACAGTCTTAGACAATTGCAATTTTTAAGGACTTGCTAAAATTGGTCTTGTCCTGTGTACCTACTGTTCTAAAAGTCTATGTTGGTATTTTCTGGATGGGGGAAATTAAACTGCACTAAACTTGTGTTGCACAAATTTTATTTATTATTGGATTTTTCTTTGTCGATTATTTTAAAATTAATTTTGCGGCCCATAAAGACAATAGTTTGTCTTAATTTGATGTAAAATATGAAAGGAAGATCGACAATATTGTTATATATATAAGTTGTGTCCTCAAACTGTGCTATCAGACCATCCGCTATCTCAACTCCTTTTTCATTGAGATCCATATAAACTTTTTCCGTAAAGGCGTTGATCCACGCTCTGTCATTATTATCTGTAATGTTGCTAAAGGGAAAGCTATAGAACTTTGTTAAAAATGTCCAATCAACACCTCCTCCAAAACCCATCTGAAATAAAAAAAAGTTTTAGGGATTCTATTTCGGTTATAAAAACCGCAGTAGTTAACACCATTCCACAAAATATTAAACAAAATAACCAGTTCGACTGTTCTACTTTAAAACTTTAAAGAAGCACAATTTTTGGAAAACGAATGAGTTTTTTTTATTTAGAGAAATCGCTATTTGTTTGAAGAGTAATCCAAGTACCATTATGCGATGTTATCAGTCATTGATTAGAGAAGGTTTCGGACACAGCAGAAGAGAAAGCAGATTTAAAAAAAAACAAAAAAATTCCAAAATGGTTATCTTCGGATTTTGGCAATAATTCAAGCACAAGAAAAATTTCTGACTAATGGTTGAGTTCGAAGGTCATTGTACTTTACTTCTGACTGTTTACCATCGAATTAGGTCATTTGGACTGCTTTTTGTTAGATTTTCTAGGTATCGGAGGAATGAGCAAAAACACAGCTCAAATCTGACACACCAAAACTTTTATTTGGAAAAACAACGTGTTTCAACCACAAAGTGGTCATCCTCAGGTGAGAATATACACTGTATACAGTGATCATATTACGGTGGAAACGCGTTGTGTTTCGAAATAAAGGTTTCATGGGTCAGACTTAAAGATGCGTTTTTGCCCATTCCTCCCATACCAAGTAAATCTAACAGAAAACAGTCCAAATGACTAATTACGATAATAAACAGTCCAAAGTGATAAAAAATGACCTTTAAACCCACTCATTGGGCAAAAATTTGTCTTGTAATTAAATTATAGCCATACTTCGAAGACGACCATTTTGGACTTTATGTGTTTTTTTTAAGCTATGCTTTCTCTTTCGCGCTGTCCTGGGCCTTCTCCAGTCTATGACTGATAACATCACTTAATAGTACTTCGATTTCTATTCAAACGACTAGCAATTTCTCTTTTCGTAGTCCTAAAATTATGCCTCTTTCAAAACTGCTTAATTGTTAGTAATTTTGGTTTTGCCGTCTCCAGGCCTAATTGCGCTTTTAGAAACTTAAACCTAAACGAATTAAAAATAAAACACATAAAAAGATGTCAGGAAAGCAAAAAATTTGCTGGTAAAAAAACTTGATTGTTAAGAACTCCATTACTACTTGATTACAATTCTTCAAATTTTAATAATGACTCGCTAATAGTCGACCATTTGTGCCAAGTTTTGTCAAAAAATTCAAATTCCTTCCTGGTGTTGCAATTTTTATGACATCGAGTATAATAAGGTTTTTAGCCCGGCGCATCCACCATTTTTTGCATTGGGACTGCGCCCGATTTTTGATAGATTTTAAGTGATTTAGGAAACTTAGTAACTTACGTATTTTGTTTTCTAAAATTTTTTAAACGCAATTATTCAGAACCAAATATTATTAAATCGTTCCGACTTATTCACATTTATGTAGTAAGTCAAACGTTTTTTGTGGACACGTTGTTAGTGTTAAATTCTAACAGTCCGTTAAAAAGTTACTACCGGTTAAAACGGAACTTACTTTTCGTAGATGGTGGATAGAATACTCCATAATAGCATATTCAAATCGAAATTTCGGCACTGAAAAAGTCGTTGGTTCAGACCTATTAAAGTGCGGCCCTTTAAAAATGTACTCAATTTCGTCTTCAAGTATCTTAAAGTCGCTGACTGTTTCCGGATAGACAAAAACCATAGAAGCTTCACTTTTTTCGAACGGTAATTCCAGAAATTTGCCAACTTTTTTGTGAAGCGGTCCGTAATTGAAATACCTCGCCATGACAGTTTTTGTGGCAGACGTGTCAGTCCAGTTGGCTTGAAAATATGAAGCCGAAAGGAGTAAGAGATGTGTTACAGCCCATTGCAGCTGATGTAGCTCATAAATCATTCTTTCCATTTTATTATTGGTGTGCTCTTGAAACCAACGTTCAATTTTTTCTGCCGGCTCATCAGAATCATCGAAAACCTCAAACTGCAAATGGAAAATGTCCTCCACTTTTTTCTGCCAAGTCGGCTGCCATTCGGTTCCGCGTAACGCAATCATCTTATGTGCCATGCGGAAACCATTCTGGCTAAGAAGCGGGACCAAGTATTCAAATCTTTCTTCAACTTCTGCATTTTTAAGGGAAAAACCAAAAAGTTCACCCAAGTTTTCTCTAGTCCCTCCGGCGCTTCCCAAGTAATAAATAGCGAAAACTATCTCAATCAAGATAGGACTTATGACATAGTAACTGTAACGGTAACCGGGATACCCCGCACGTTTCGCGGCCTTAAATTATTCCAATTAAAGTCAGTTGGTGTAATTTGGGGGAATACCTGGTACGCAACTGCGGAAAAGTGTTCATTACCCTTTTCAGCATAATCACGTCCAGACGCAAATGCGACACCAAACATTAAACAAAAGACCAAATACATTTTTTGACTGAAGGCTTCTAAGGCTGATCAAGCTATATCTACCCCGGAAAGCAATTATTGTTCCTAAATTTTCTATTGTTTGCATTAACGACTGCGTAATTGTTTCGTTTTTTATTTCATTGTTTATTGCATAAGTTTCCATTGTTTAATATTTATTATTACACTTTATTTTTCACAACACTATTTATTTCGAATCGGTCGGATCCACGACCCGTCCAGCGAACAGGATCAAGTCTTTGAATTTGATGTAGAACAGGAACGGATGGTCGGCTTTGAATTCTTTCGGAGTGACAGTTGAAACAACTCCACTTAAAGGAATTCCAACTCCTAGTTCTCGTTTTAAAATCAAACTTTCGAAACATTTTGAAAACTTACCAACGAAAGTAGCAGCCGCTGCCTCAACTCCATCCTCGTTCAAATCAATGAAAGTTTTTTGGACGACTTGGTCAATTACGAGATCGCCTTTGTCACCTGCAATGCCACTCAAGTCGGCCTCCTCGCCCTTGAAGGCTTTCTTCATCCCCAGCTATTAATAAAATATGAATGAAATTGAAGAAACGCTTTAATACTAAAAGTCAAAGCATTTTATTTTGAATTTCTCTACAAAATAGTTCTGAAAATTAAATTAGAACTTGAAACAGTTTGGTAATGCTACCAAACGTGCACTAGATGTGTTTTTTATTTTCTAAGGATTAAAAAATCAATCTGGAACTTTTTTAAGTTATTGTTCTTCAAAAAGCGTAGCTATTTTGACACTTTTTTGCTCAAGCTTCTTCTGTTGTCTCTACTACTATTCTAACATCGAACAAAGTCAATTTTGGAGTATTGGAATCTGATAAAAACAATTCAGTAAAATATTTACCTGCTTTTAACTCAATTTTTATCACTTGAATTTCTCTAATATTCTTATTTAAAAAACTAAGCAGAATCGATTAATACATGTTTAGATCAAAATTATTAGTATTAAAGTTACCTTCAAAAATGATTAAATAATGTTTTTATTTAAAAAAAAAAACATTAATTACTTCAAAATTTCAAAACATGTCTAATGAAAACAAAATATTTAATTTAGTAAAATGCAAAAAAATATTTTTAGATATATTTTTTAAGGCTTGGAGTTTCTGTTTAGGCAGAACACCCTCTATAATTTTTACGATTCTGGATCAACTCATAACGTTTTTTTGTATTGTACATTTTATATCAACCATCCATTCAACCATTTTGAATAAATGAAATAGCAAACCCAGTTCTAAAATTATTTTGAATTTTTCTATAAATTCAAAATAGTTTTAGAAATTAAATTAAAAATCTAAAAGAGTTTTTTGTAATGCTACCAAACGTAATGCACTGGATTTTTAAATGTCTCCTTCGTTTTCTAAGATATCGATTAAAAAATCACTCTGACCTTGTTTAAGAAGTTTTTGTTTTTGATATAAACTTAGCTTTATTTTGCATTTTTTTCTGACTTTCTTCAAAGACATTTTTCTGTTTTGTGTAGTACTCAGGTTTCTACTATTACTCATCGTGAATTTTTTATATTATATTTATTATTATTATTATTATTATTATTATTATTATTATTATTATTATTATATTTTTTATTAAAGGTAGATAATTCTCTTACGCAAAATTCTCCAAGGATCCTGAAAGTGTTTTTATTTTTTACTTACGAGCGATAGTTTTTAAGATATCAGGCAATGTTTGAAGAGATGCCTAAAATTGAGTTTATACAAATCCAAACACACTCAACTTAATTTTTTTACTGAAAATTGTCTAAAGATTTTTGAAATAACTGTCAAAATTTGATTCTTCATGATAAAGATTAACTGGAGCAAGTGATGAGTGCGTTTAATTAATAATCTCTGATCATTTTTTCTCTACAAGCTTTTGGTTTTAAGATATCTGTTAAAGTTTGAGAAACTGGTCAAATTTTACTTTGATCAAAATCTTTTTTAAACATAGTATAATGCTTTTTCGCAAAGTAAAAAATTAACCAAGTCAAATGTAATTTTTTTCCGGGAAATTTTCTCAGGATTGCAAAACTGTTTTTATTTTTTATCTGCATCCAACAGTTTTGGAAATATGGTTCAAAGTGAATTTTTTCAAGACACATTAATATTAGTTGCTGTAAGTGCAAAATTTAATTCCTTTTTTTGGCATATGAAGTATTAAAGATCCACACAAATATTATCAGTTGACAATTTAACCAACGAAAAATAGTGCATACTTATATTTTCTTTCTTTAAGTTGGATGAAAACTAAATAGAGCTAAAAATATTTCAGTCGTTGAAAAGCCACCGAAACTGAAAGCAATAAGTTTTTTGAAATTTTTTACTGCACATAGACTAACTAAGAAAACAAATTCTAATAATCTTATGTAAAGTAATAGCCTTCAAGTACACAGAATAAATCAAAAAGAAAATCTTTAGTTCGATGAAAAAATTAGCTAACATTTTGGTGAACAACGAATCTCACGTCAAAACTTAATTTGCAAGCTAAGTTTTATTTTATTACTTTTTTGGCTAAATTTCTTGAATGATTGACTTTCTGTCTCAAGAATGTATTCAATATGGGTTAAATAAATAAAACGGCTAAATTTAGGTAGGTACAGTCACGATGAAAAAGAATGACACCCCTGCCAACAAGTCCAACTAAGATCTTTTAAGTCATAAATTTCATCAAACAGGTTAGTTTACGAATTATCCGGTAGCCAAATGTACACACTGACCGTATCATATGTGGCTCTAGTTTTAGGGGTGCTATTCTTTTTGACCGCGACTGTACTTTTTAGCAGCAGAAAACAAAATCAGTATAAATTATCTGCTGGTAAAAGAAATAAAATTGTAAAGTATTGTAATTTTTTTCGGCACGACGTTTCACATGTTATTCAATCACAAAAATTATAACATTGTACGAATAAACATCACCACATTGTTTATTTAAAAAAAATTAAGCATATTGTTATTGATCAAAATCACTTTTGAACATAGTATAATTCTTTTTCGAAAAGTAAAAATTAACCAAGTCAAATGTAATTTTTTTCTGGAAAATTTTCTCAGGATTGCAAAACTGTTTTCATTTTTTGAAATATGGTTCAAAGTGAACTTCTTCAAGACACATTAATATTAGTTGCTGTAAGAGCAAAATTTAATTCCTTTTTTTTGGCATATGAAGTATTAAAAATCCACACAAATATTATCAGTTGACAATTTAACCAACAAAAAATAGTGCATACTTATATTTTCTTTTTTTAAATTGGATGAAAACTAAATAGAGCTAAAAATATTTCAGTCGTTGAAAAGCCACTGAAACTGAAATCAATAAGTTTTTTGAAATTTTTTACTGCACATAGACTAACTAAGAAAACAAATTCTAATAATCTTATGTAAAGTAATAGCCTTCAAGTACACACAACAAATCAAAAAGAAAATCTTTAGTTCGATGAAAAAATTAGATAACATTTTGGTGAACAACGAATCTCACCTCAAAACTGCAAGCTAAGTTTTATTTTATTACTTTTTTGGCTAAATTTCTTGAATGATTGACTTTCTGTCTCAAGAATGTACTAAATATGAGTTAAATAAATAAAACGGCTAAATTTAGGTAGGTACAGTCACGATAAAAAAGAATGACACCCCTGCCAACAAGTCCAACTAAGATCTTTTAAGTCATAAATTTCATCAAACAGGTTAGTTTACGAATTATCCAGGTAGCCAAATGTACACACTGACCGTATCATATGTAGCTCTAGTTTTAGGAGTGCAATTTTTTTGACCGCGACTGTACTTCTTAGAAGCAGAAAACAAAATGCATATTTACTTCAAAGTAAAAGCAAGACTACTTTGTTATTTGCTTTTACTTAATATCCTCATCTGTAAAATGGTATGTACCTCTTGTAGCATTTCCTTCAAAATGAATTGGCTCCGGATTTGGAATTTCGGGAGCGCCACTTTCACGTACTCTTCCGCCAGTTGTGGCAACTCAACGGTTTTCTCTAACTGATTTTCCAAAACCTCAAGCCCGTCTTTCTCATTCGGAAGCACAATAATCATCGACACATCACCCCCTTCGAACGGCAGCTCCAAAAACTTGGCCTTAAGTTCCTCACTCTCGTAGTATTTTGTCGACGACTGCAGCTTCATTGTGGCAACAGGAGCCACTTGTTTGCCATTCTTGTAAAAATCCTCCTCTTTCGTTAAAAATTTCTTAAACGGAGAGCTCCAATTGCCCTTGAAATACAAGGCATTGATCAAAATTGAGCGCGTCCTGGAATTGAGATTCTCCGGACTGATCAAATTCTGGATCTTGTGTTCAGTTTGTTCCTCCACCCATTGGTTCATGGCCTGGGCAGCTTCCTCTTTCCTCTCAAAATCGATGTTCTCCAAGCCGGCCTCAAAAACCTCACTTGCCACTTTCCGGAACTCGGGCCGCACCTCAAACCCTGGTTTGAGGTAGATCTTGTTGGCGGTTTTGAGGGTGTAGAGGGTTTGCTTGAGTTGGGGGTGGAGTGCTTTGATGGCGGCTTGGGTCGTTTCGGGGGCGGCGGGCAGGTGGAGGGCGTCGCGCATTTCCAGGGCGGTTGCGTCCTTGGCGCCCCCTTGGACCAGGGCCAGGACCGACTCGGCCGAAAAGGGGCTCACGAGGAAATTGCCAGGTGTTGTTTTTTTGATTTCCTGTGTTTCCCGCTTGTATAATCGCGGTTAAAATAGAATGGAATGACTCACTTTGTAAATTGATGTGGTAAACAAATTATTGCCTGAAGTGAATTCTTTCAAGGCCGTGTCGTCGGCCAAGGAGATGCAAATTACTGCGGCGAAGGCTGTGAGAGTCTTCATTGTTTGGATGGATCTTTGGAACTGAACGAGTTGCAAAACAGCACTTGGTTAAAAGGTGGTTACGAACAAAGCGGTTTAGCTTCAGCCTTCAACCAGGCGGAGATCAATAGTCGAAGAACAAATTTGTTTTATTTCGTGAGAAAGATTCAGCAAAGGATGATGACCTCGCTGTTTAAGGCCAAATATTGGTTTTCGATTCTGATTCGTCTCATACTTGGATTTCGATGATTTCGAATCAAGTTCATTAAAATCGGTCTGCATTTCATTTTATGGTTCGTTATTTCGACGCATTAGAAATGAAAAATGATCCGATAATTATTAAAATAAAACAGTTGGAGTTATTTTCCTTGACGATAACCACTTGAATAATTTATTAAAATGTGTTCAAAAATGCTACCATGTTCTGGAATCTAATCTGAGCTTCGAAAAATCGGTGTCTACAGTTGTTCTTGTATTTGTACAGAATCGAAGGTATTAATACTATTTTATGTACTAGAAGGTGAGTCTGCTAATTATAATTTGTATTATAGTAGTTAATTATACAAATAAAGAAAAGTTGTTCAACTGCCAACTTTTTTTTACGTGTATAATACAACGTTTTTTCTTATAGGTACATTGAGAAATTTTTGTTAAATTTTTTCACCGATAGAATAGAAAAACACTAATAAAATAACAAAATTCCAAATTCAATAAAAAAATCACCAAATGACCATTATATTCTAAAAAAATAACGAAATCAAATAATGTGCAACATTATTTTTAGTACCTCTAAGAGAAATACTATTTTATGTACTAAAAGTATCTATACTTTTCCTGTATTTCAAAAACTAAAAATCACACAGAAATCAGCGTCTGATATTAAATACTTCTTTTTTTTCTCTCAGCTTGTGTATTTTTTCAGAACTTTTCTACGGTTCTTCCTGATCAAAATAATTAATAATTAAATGATTAAATTTTTAGCAAACCTCTTGATTTTTTACGTTTCTAATTACAATGCGCTAAACAGTTGGTACAGATTTAACTTTAAACTTTTTAAAGTAATGGTGGTCTTGCTTTTCCAGGATTCTTAATTTTTGTGTAATATTTTTTTAGAAAAGCGCGTTTTCTTTAAAACTGTCTTTAGATCAAAATTATTAGTATTAAAGTTACGTTCAAAAGTGATTAAATAATGTTTTTATTAAAAAAAAACATTAGTTACTTCAAAATTTCAAAACATGTCTAATCAAAAAAAAATATTTAATTTAGTAAAATGTAAAAAAAATATTTTTAGATGTATTTTTTTAAGGCTTGGAGTTTCTGTTTAGGCAGAACATCCTCTATAATTTTTACAATTCTGGATCAACTGATGACGTTTTTTTGTATTATACATTTTAAATCAACCATCCATTCAACCATTTTAAATAAATGAAATAGCAAACCCAGTTCTAAAATTATTTTGAATTTTTCTATAAATTCAAAATAGTTTTAGAAATTAAATTAAAAATCTGAAAGAGTTTTTTGTAATGCTACCAAACGTAATGCACTGGATTTTTAAATGTCTCCTTCGTTTTCTAAGATATTGATTAAAAAAATCACTCTGACCTTGTTTAAAAAGTTTTTGTTTTTTATATAAACTTAGCTTCATTTTGCATTTTTTTCTGACTTTCTTCAAAGACATTTTTCTGTTTTGTGTAGTACTCAGGTTTTTTTTACTATTACTCATCGTGAATTTTTTATATTATATTTATTATTATTATTATTATCATTTTCATACGCAAAATTCTCCAAGGATCCTAAAAATGTTTTTATTTTTTACTTATTAAATAATGTTTTTATTTAAAAAAAAACATTAGTTACTTCAGAATTTCAAAACATGTCTAATCAAAACAAAATATTTAATTTAGTAAAATGTAAAAAAAAATATTTTTAGATGTATTTTTTAGTAAAGTAATAATGCGTAATAATAATAAAAAATAATGCTTAAATGCTGTTTTGTGCAAAAAATTATTATTAATAACCGATTAATTACTTAAAAATTCAAAGTACTTTTGGGGTTAGTGATAATTTTTATGTGGCATTCGTTTGCTTTCGAATGACAAAAAAATCATGAAATTAATTTGCATAAAACCGGAAACACATCATCGAAGTCGAAATTCTATTTATTTTCCTGGGAAGAGCCAGAGCCGGTTTACCGTCTGATTTGTTCCAAGAATGCGTAGATTGACCAATAAAAATATAGACCGTACCTCCTTCTTGTTTATCTAACGCACAAAAAATGCAAAGTGATTGCCATTTGATAGAGATGGACACACTCGACAATAAAACAGACCAATCAGAAATACTATTTTAAATATCCGCAGTAGAGTATAGAATGTTACTTCTGGGCCAGAACATTTGGCGTCTTAAAAATCAAGGCAAAATTTTACAAATTTAGCTGTTTGTCCAAAAGCAAACAACCGAATAGGGCCTAAAACCTCTCAAAAATCATGAATTTTTATCCACCCCAAAAGTTCCCAAATATGTGTAGGCCACTAAAAGTTGGGCACACGAAAAACAGGGTAGAATCCTACAAATTTACTGTTTTCCCAAAAGTAACCATCCGAAAAAATGTAAAAAACTTACAAAATGCCTTGATTTTAGACACTCCAAAAATAGCTTTTCATTTCTGGACCAAGCCAATTGGCGCATGCAAAAATCAAGTAAAATTACCTCAAAACCATTGTCAAAATGTCTAGATTTCACACACCTCAAAACAGCTTTTCATTTCTGGACCAAGCCTATTGGCGCATGGAAAAAATCAATGAAATACAACTTAAAGCGACTTAAAATCCTCGACACTCCAAGTAAAATTACTTTAAAAACCAGGAAAAACCTTTATAAATTCCCTAGTTTTTAGATACCCCAAAAATATAGCTTTTCATTTCTGGACCAAGCCAATTGGCGCATGGCAAAGGTGTTAAAAATGATTACCAAATAAATTTTGCATACCCCAACTGTATTCAACTATTATACGCACATAAAAAAGATACACCTAATTGTTCGAAGTCTACTAAAATATCTGAACACTCCATTATGGATTTTCATTTAGAGATCGCTATTAAAACTTTAATGTTATCGTAAACATGTTCGGTTTGTGTCTTAATTATCAAATTCAACACCCCAATATTCGACTATGCCTTCATGATAATTCTTGGATTCAGAATATTTACAGAATTAATAAAAATAAGTGCAAAACATTCCCCGTTTCCATTCCGACTACAATCCGATCTATTCTTACAGCATCTCCTCTTTCACGACAGCTTATACCGTTTATAGGTATGTGTCTATCGACGAGAATCATCGGCACGACCATCAATCCTGAATTCGTCTTCGACTCATGAGCCTTTGGCGAATCAACAGGACAGACAGGTCATTGTTGTTCGATATTACTGTAAGTCATGAATAGATGGAAGAGTCCCAAAACCGAGAAATGTTTTGAGAATATTTGGCAGCACTCAGTTGCCCGTCAATCCTCGTGGGTCCTCAATCTCTATGGCCACTCGAGATCTCACCAGTTCAGATTTAAGAACAACTGCATTCTCAATAAAAAAAGCGGCGATAGGAATCGAACTCAAAACCTTGTAATTATCTGTCTCACTCTTTTCTAACTGAGCTATTTATGTCTTGTCCATTATAATTTCTAATCAGCTACAATAATACATCAAATTGCGCAATATTACGAAATTTAAAAAAAAAAGTTGGATCCGCGGGGGTTCGAACCCGAGACCCCTTGGATTGAAAGCAAATATCTTACCAACACGCCCATAATGGCTCTTGTACAGTCGTTTTCGAATGAAAGATCTTATAGTGTCTGTCCTAATTTTCTTATTTATTAAAAAATGAAATTCGTTTCGCATGCTACGCACTAGTGTACATAACAATT